>NC_143133.1:21375757-21527272 GCF_059928025.1 Delphinapterus leucas
GCACAAAAATCCACCCAGGAAAACGACAACAAGAGCCCCTCCATCCCACCAGCCAGAGAGATAAGCGCTGCTGGTGTCTGTGACAAAGGCGCACCTGAGGCTGTGCACCGCGTACAGATGATGCCTTTTAAGTCCGAGCAGAAGACAGAAGACCTCACACTAAAAGGAAGGCTCCAAAGTTTCTGCACATAGAACGGTGGCCTTAAAGTCTCCTCCCCTTGACCATTTTTGATGTTGCAGAGTCCCACCCACCCGGGGACACAGGAAGAGCACGTCCCGGCTCCTTGGGGACAGGGCTGGCCTCTCTTCCTCTTAGCCAGACGTCCACGTCCATGGCCACAGGGGACTCCCCAGGGCTCCACAGGGCATAGCGGGGACCTACGGGCAGGGACCCCGAGCCTGTGGGTGCGGCCGTGTGTTCCAGAGCGGGCACCAGGAGACGGGGCTGGAGTCCCAGCTCTGCCACCCCCTGCCCTTGGACCAGGCAGTCTCTTGGGCCTCGGTTTCCTCGTCTGTAAAACGTGAATAACGCCCACCTCATGGGCTCCTGAAGGGACTAAATAAAACATGAGAAGCATTGGCACATCTCAAGGGTCAATAAATGTCACAGCACCCATCACTCCTTCCCATTAACCTGCTTCGTGTCAACCCTGTGGCTCTCTTTTTAAAAAAAACTGTCCCTCTGAGTGCTGACCAAAGCCCTGAGGGTAAAGGGGAGGTTTACCCTATCCAGAGCCAACCCGAGTCTAGATCTAGCTAGGCCTGCCAGGGGACGAGAACCCATAAGCCAGGGGCCTGGACCCTGGACCAGAGAAGAGCAGCCCTGCGAGGGCTCTGCCAGGGCCACGTTCACACTGCAGGGCAGACAGGGCCCAACAAAGGACAGGCTTGTGTGGAGGTGCCCCGTGGGGGGCACCGAGGTGACCTGGCAGACCTCGGGAGAATGAAGCCCTTTCACCGGCCACGCTGGAACCCTCCCTGCAAAACAATGAGTCCCCCATCATTGTTTTGCCTTTAATCACATTTTTAAACACTTAACATACGAACATCTGTTCCCTTATGTTTCGTCTTTGTGCGTCTGTCATCCTCAAAATGAAGTCCGGAACTTTCTGCACTAATTTTAAAGTCGGGCTGAACGTTTAGCAATGAACAAAGATGCTTAAATTTCCCTCTAATTCTGCCTAAGTCTTCATGAAGTTTATCATAAGCAGGGTCATCATAAGGGAATTTCTGAATCATTCCAATCAACGATTCTAAGACCTTCATCTTTTTGCTGTCTTTCTCAGTGGCGCAACCGTGCAGGAGACATCTCCAAGCAAAAGCAAAACCTTGGTAGCACCCAATCTCAGACCCGATTTTAGCTCCCTGTAACGTGCCATACTGTCATCGTCAATCATACCCAAACTACTTTCTTCTTCACAGCCTTCCTGATAACCTTCCCCATGAAAACGCTTCCAGGGAGATGAAGTCCGCTGCCGGGGCTGGCCGCGCGGGTCAGGCTGGGTAAAGACGGCACGCGGGAGGGCTCAGCACGCGCCAGGGCTGGGCCAGGGAAGTTTTTGTAGATTTCACCGGATTCAGAGAAAAACTTGCCATCAGTCAATAAAGACAGTTTTACTTCTTCCTTTCCAATTTGTATGCCTTTGTTGTTGTTTTTTTCTCCCTGTCTAAAACCTATAATATTGAATATTAAGTGGTGAAAGCAGAAAACCTTCACTTGTTCATGATCTTAGGGAGGAAAATACTCAGTCTTCCATCGTGGAGTATTATTTAGTTGCAGGGTTTTTTTTTTTTTTTATAATTCTTTATCAAGTTAAGGAAGTTTCTTTTTACTTCTACCTTTCTGAAAAATTTTAATCAGGGATTGATATTAGATTTTGTCAAATGCTTTTTCTGCATGTATTGAACTGACCATGTTGTATTAAGTTGACAGATTTTGAAATGTTAAACTAACCCTGCATTCCTGGGTTTATCTTGGTCATGATGTATTATTACTTCTATACATTGTTGTGTTTGATTTTTGCAAATTTTGTTAAGACTTTTTGCATCTACGTTAATGACAGATATTGGTCTGTGGTTTTCTTTCCATGTAATGTCTTTGGTTTTGATATCAGGGAATTCCTGGCCTCATAGAATAGTCTGGGAAGTAGTCTCTCCTCTTTAAATTTTGGAAGAATTTACACAAAATTGGTATTATTTCTTCCTTACATGCTTTGTAGAATTCACAAGTGAAGCTACCTGTGCATTTTTTTTGGAGGGGAGGGGGGTGGTTGGGGGAGGTTTCTAACTAAAAATTCAATTACTTTAATATACAGGGCTATTTAGGTTATCTAATTCTTCTTGAATGAAAGTTGATAGCTGTTAGGGACTTTGACCATATCATTTATCCTAATTATTAGTATGAAAATATATATAATATTCCCCTATTATCTTTCTTTAATGAGATAAAACTGACATATAACATTGTATTAGTTTTAAGTGTACAACATAATAATTTGATATATGTATATATTGCAAAATGATTACCACCATAATTTAGTTAACAACCATCACCACATTTAGGTACAATTAGTTTTCTAGTGATGATGACTTTTAAGATCTATTATCTTAGCAGCTTTCAAACACAGTATTGCTAGCCATGGCTACCATGATGATAACTGGAAGTTTGTACCTTCTGACCATTTCCTCATATCACCACCCTCCTATCCCTACTCCCTACTTCTGGCAACCACCAATCTCTTTTCTGTATCTATGAGTTCAGTTTTGTTTTGTTTTTTTAGATTCCATATATAAATGAGATCATATGGTATTTGTCTTTCTCTGACTTATTTCACTTAAGGATAATGCCTTCAAGACTCATCTATGTTGTCATAAATGGCAAGATTTCATCCTTCTTTATGGCTGAATGATATTTCATCTGTCAGTGGACTTAGGTTGTTTCCATGTCTCACTTGTTGTAAATAATGTTGCAATGAACATGGAGGTGCAGATATGTTTTCAAGTTGTTCTCATTTCCTTTCGCTATATACCCAGAAGTGGAGTTTCTGGATCATATGGTAGTTCTGTTTTTAATTTTGGGGGGAACCTCCATACTGCTTTCCAAAATCACTGCACCAATTTACATTCCCCCCAACAGTGCACAAGGGTTCCATTTTCTCCACATGCTCACCAACACTTGTTATTTCTTGTCATTTTAATGACAGCTGTCTTAACAGGTGTGAGATCATTGTGGCTATGGCTCATATTTCTCTGATGATTAAGGATGTTGAGCACCTCTTCGTGTATCTGCTGGCCATGTGTATGTCTTCCTCCCTCTTCTCTTTTGAAATATTTGCATAATCCGCAGTGATGTCATCTCTCTTATTCCTGATATTTGCAATATGTATCTCCTCTTTTTTCCTGATCAGTCTAACTAGAATTTTATCAATATTATTATCAGTTTGGGGTTTCATTGATTTTTCTTATTTTGTTTTGTAATTTTTGCTGGTATTTTCATTATTTTTTTCTTCTGCTAACTTTGGATTTCATTTGCTCCTTTTCTAGTTTCTTAAGGTTAAAGCTAAGGTCATTGATAACCCTTCTTCTTTCCTAAAATATGCAATTAGTGTTATAAATTTCCCTCTATGTACTGTTTATCTGCACTCCATAAATTTTCACTGTCATGTCTAATTCAGACCAAAATACTTGTTAATTATCCTTTTCATTTCCTCTGAGAGCTTTGGCTTATTTAAGAGTATGTTGTTTAGTTTCCAAATATTGATGATTTCTTACAATATCTATTATTGATTTCTTATTTAATTCCTTTGTGGTCAGATAACAAGTTTCATATGATTTTAATCTTTTAAATTTTATTTGAATCTATTTTATGACTCAGCATATGGTTTATCTTTTTTTTTAATTAACTTTATTTATTTATTTATTTTTGGCTGTGTTGGTTGTTCGTTGCTACGTGCAGGCTTCCTCTAGATGCAGCGAGCGGGGCCTACTCCTTGTTGCGGTGCACAGGCTTTGCATTGTGGTGGCTTCTCTTGTTGCGGAGCATGGGCTCTGGGCGCATGGGCTTCAGTAGTTGTGGCAGGCGGGCTCAGCAGTTGTGGCTCATGGGCTCTAGAGCACAGGCTCAGTAGTTGTGGTGCACAGGCTTAGTTGCTCCCCGGCATGTGGGATCTTCCCAGACCAGGGCTCGAACCCATATCCCCTGCATTGGCAGGCAGATTCTATTTTTTTGTGTGTGTGGTACACGGGCCTCTCACCACTGTGGCCCCTCCCATTGTGGAGCACAGGCTCCGGACGTGCAGGCTCAGCGGCCGTGGCTCACGGGCCCAGCTGCTCCGCAGCATGTGGGATCCTCCCGGACCGGGGCACGAACCCGTGTCCCCTGCATCGGCAGGCGGACTCACAACCACTGCGCCACCAGGGAAGCCCTGCAGGCAGATTCTTAACCACTGTGCCACCAGGGAAGTGCCGCATATGGTCTATCTTGATAAATACTTCCTGTGAACTAGAGAAGAATGTGGATTCTGCTATTGTTAGTTGGAGGGTGCTATAAATATAAATTAGGTCAAGTTGGTTGATGATGTTGTTCAACTCTATAATCTCCCTAATATTCTTCTTATTCCATTAATTATTAAAATGAGTGTTGAAATCTCCAACTGTAACTGTGGATTTATCTATTTCTCCTTACAGTTCTACCAGTTTTTGTTTCATGTATCTAGGGAGTTCTATTATTAAGTACATAAATATTTAGAATTGTGTGCCAGTGACACCAAAAAGTGGGATGCTGCTTTAACAACTACCTAAAAACATGTAAATGGCTTTGGAACTAAGTAATGGGTAGAGGCGGAAGTAATTTTGAGGTACATGATACAAATATGGACATTAAGGGTAATTCTGATGAGAGCTCAGAAAGAAAAGAGTAGAGCTATAGAGAAAGCTTCCATCTTCTTAGTGAATACGTAAATAATCACGAATAGAATCTTGGCAGAAACATGGATGGTCAAGGCCATTCTGGCAAGGTCTCAGATAGAAATGAGGAACATGTTATTGGAAGCTGAAGGGAAGGTGATCCTTGTTATAGAGTGGCAAAGAACTTGTGTAAATTGTATTCATGGTCTAGTGTTCTGTAGAAGATAGAACTTGCAAGCAGTGAAACTGGATATTTAGCAGAGGTGATTTCTAAACAAAGTATCGAACGAGTAGCTTAATCCCTCCTGACTACTTAAAATGCCAAAGTAAAATGCCAAAGGAAGAAATAAACTGAAGACGTAATTGTTAAGTAAAAATGAGCCAGAACTTGGAGCTCTGAAAAAATCTCAGCCTATCCATATTGCAAAAGTGAGAAAGCTTATTCTGAAGAGGACACTTAGTGTGTGTCTGAGCAATCATTTGATAAAGAGATCATGAGTGTGGTTCATGAAATCATCAGCCATATCAACAGAGACCAGGAATAAAGATAGGATTAAATCAGGATTAAATCAGACACTGCCAATTGAACTAAAGGGGACAGAGAAAGTAGGAGAGAATGAAGGAAGGCTGTCAAACTTCTTGGATTTTACACTGAGCTATTCAGCTGTGGGCATGCATTATTCTTCAAGAAAAGGGAAGGGAAGCAGGACCCCAAAGGTGATTCAGAGATCATCAGGGCTGCCACTCCCACCACAGACCCAGTGTGCACAGGCCCTGGGGAAAGGTAGGACAAGGCTGCCTCTACCTTGGTTTCGGTGGGGGGGACCACTGCCTCTAGATAAAGCCCCAGTGTGGTTAGGGCCTCCACAGAAAGCCTTGGCCTTGCCTAGGCACAGGCGTGGGGTCAACCGGATGAGCTGTGAAAGTGACTTTACCACCCCAGTGGGCCAGGAAGATAAAGCATTGAACCAAGAAGGATTATTCTTGCACCTTCGCATCTAATGGATTTGCTCTGATAGGTTTTAGACTTCCTCCCTTCTTTCCTATTTCTCCTATTTGGAACTGGAATGTCTATCCTATGTCTGTCCCACCATTGTATTTGGGAAGCGAATGACTTGTCTGATTTCACAGGTTTACAGCTGGAGAAGAATTTTGCCTCAGGATGAACTGTACTTTGAGTCTCATTCATATCTGATTTAGATGATGTTTAGGTGAGATAGGACTTTAGACTTTAGAGCTGATGCTAGAACAAGTTAAGAGTTTTAGAGATGCTGGGATGGAATTAATATATTTTGCATGCAAGAAGGACACAAATTTTGGGAGGCCAGGGGAGGAATGTTAGGGACTGAATGTGTCCCCTCCAAATTCATACATGGAATCCCTAAACCCCCAATGTGATGGTATTAGGAGTTGGGGGTCTTTGGGAGGTAATTAGGTTTAGATGAGGTCATGAAGGTGACACTCCCATGATGGAATCAGTGCCCTTATAGGAAGAGGGAGAGACACCAGAGTTTCCTCTTTCTGCCACGTGTGAGGACAGCAAGAGGATAGCCATCTTCAAGCCAGGACAAGGGCACCTGATCTTGGACTTGGCAGCCTCTCTAACTGTGAGAAATAAACTTCTATTGTTTAAGCCACCCAGTCTATGATATTTTCCTATGACAACCTGAGCAGAGTAATATACCCGGTGACATGTTTTGATAGAGATTAGGAAATTCGAAGGTTGGAGCTCGTTACAAAGGTATATAGTAGACTCTCAATAAACCTGTCATACTGAATAAATATGGATTAAGAAGAATTAAGAAGAATTCTCACAGGAATGTAGGATAAGCAGATGTTTTGTGGATAACATCGATGTTGGGAGAGAGGTTACTTTGTGCTGAAATACACAAGAGGTACGCAAATGATTGTTCTGGATCTTACAGACTTTTGTAGGTAGAAAAAAAGTAGGAAAAGGTATTCCAGGAAGAAAGAATTGTAAGAAAAGAAGTGGGAAATGAGAAGCATGAGGTATATGAGGACAGTGTGTAAATTAAGTTGCTTGCAATGGAAAATCCATGTAGGGAACAGTAAGAGATAACACAGGACAGAGGCATTTAATTTGTATTGGATAGGGACTTAAATAGCAGGCCATTGCATTTGAACATTATCATGAAGGCCACTAAAGAGTTTTCCAGAGGGGACAGACCCATTATATGAAACATCTGCTATACCCTGATTCATTTCCTTTGCTTCTTCCCCAAAGCTGACTCAACTACTGCAGGCTCAGCCCCATAGCAGTTTACAACCTCAATACCACTATTGGATTAGCCTTTCCAGATATGATGATCCAGCACTGACAGCTGGATTTCCTCAAGCCTATAGCCTCCTTCAACACCAACCGAAACTAAGGTCCAGTGAACTAGGTATAAGCCTGGGGCAATCATGTAGCCAGATGCTGTTGGCTCAATCCATCAGACTGAGTGTATGTCTCTATCTTCCTCTCTATTTCTGCTTAGATTAGCCTAAAATCCCAGCCCCCACATTCAACCTATTCCATCCTGCCATACACAGAAACTGTAAAACTGGAATCCTGTCTTGAACCTCAATAACCAACAAGGGGTCCCTAATTCTCTGCCTCAGTTATGAAAAGCCCTTTCTTCACCTGATTACTGCACTCTGAACCTGTCCCGCACTGGCGAGGGGTCTGCCCAATGGTAAGATTTTGTGACATGCACTGTGACCTTCCTGACTCCCCAGATTGCTAGTTAATATTCTTGATTGCTATTCCCCAGCACGAGGAGTGATTCCTGTTACGATCATTGCCCATTTACTGCTTGAGCCTGTGAGCTTGCCATGGACGAGACCACACATGCAGGTCAGCTTGCCAAGGCTCAGTTTCATCTATTGTATTTCCCTCCCTTTCCTAACTGGCTGAGAATTACTGTAGTCCCAGGATATCTCATAACTATGCCCATCCAAATTTAACATGGGCATCATTCTAGCATTTTAAAAAATCCTTTAATAATTTATCAATATGTAGTGAATAAGTTTCAGTATGTACTGAATTCATGCTCCAAATTGAAGTTTCTCAAAAATCTGTCTCACCTTTCCTTTTTAAATTATCTATTATTATGCAACAAAGCTGATTACTGAGCTACCTCCAGAATGTTACTGACCTTCTCCCCGTATCTTGGCTTCAGCTGACAGTTCTTTCTTAATGAGGCAAAACCAACTACCTTCCCTCCTAATACTATAATCATATTCTTATTACAAGACCCAGTTGAAATCCTACCTTCCCACCAAAGAGATTTATTTAAGGGCAGCCTCCCTAGGCTGAGGTAAGAGGACAGAATGCTAGGCAGTAGAAGCTACACTAGAAGAAAGTTCCACAAAGGAAGCGACCTCAAACATAATAGACTATAAAGGTCTCTTGAGAGTCAAGCCATAAAGAGCATATCCTTATCCTTTGTCCAAAAGACCTTGTAGACTTTACTTTTTTGTCAGACAAAAAAACAGCTTTTATTATAGCCAAAAAGCATTGTTTATATTACCCTAAATTCCCTTTTAATTAGTTATGGCAAGATCAGAAGCAATGCAAATGAAAATGGCATAAAACACAGCCTATCACTTTTAGAAGTGTTAATGAATGCCCCGTGGATTTTTTTTTAATTGCATGAGAACAGACAAGGAAATGTCTCCATAAAACTGTTGCTTCTCAGGGCGAAGTGTTAATGCTATGCAAATTAAAATTTGAAAGTCTACTTAACTGAAATCAGCATCACCAAGAGTTGTGCATATGGAAAACACAATTCTTCAGCCCTGAGAAGGAGCTGTCCAAGCTTTGATAGCTATATATATCTCTAGCTTTAGCCATTTAAGGGAATGCTCTAATTTTATGTTGCAAAGTAAGCAAGGAGTTCTAACAGACTTTGAAGAGATTTTCCCTGGTTGGGAACATGGTGGGGTGAGGAGGGAGGGCTAACCTGATTTCTCTCCTTGAGAAAATTTCATAAAGGCTAAAGAACTCTTGAGAAGTGGACGTAACTGCACATGCATGCCCTTAAGAAACTTTTCATCTAATGTGATTCTTAAATTTCTCCATTAGACAAATGTGATTTCTCAAAAGTTGGAAATGAAATATTTTGTATTTGACTATAGATATTAAAACATATATTAAGTAGCATCCTTATTCTTCTCTTTACATAATTTAAATGTTTAAAAAGCAGTTACACTCCCATTCTTTTTCTCATTCCTTACCAGCTTCAGACAAAAGATTTTAACCATGTTACTCTCTGACAGCACAGTTAAAAGAAATCATTTTTCACAGTGTGTGTAATCTTTATAAATTTTAGCTTGGCGTTAACTAAGAGAAAGCCTGAGGCTTTACAAGCTTGAAAAGATATATTGCTCTGTTAAGAACTAATAGATATGTATTATGAATATATTGCTTTGGGTGACCAGCTAGAACACTGAAGAAAACTTAACAAGAATAGGAGTATTTTACATAAAGAAATGCAAAATCAGCAATTTAAGCTTTAAAAAAGCCTTTTAATTTACTTGGAGTAACATTTACTATACGGAGTGATTCACCATTTTTCAGAAGTATATATCAGTTTCATTTACTCAAGAAATATTTACTGAGCATCTGCCAGGTGCCCTCTGTGCAAGAAGCTGTAGAACTTAAAGAAGAAACAGAGACACGTGCTTGACCTCAGAGAGCACCGTCCCACAAGGAAGACCATGGATCTAAATATCAGTGTCAATGCAAAATGATGCATGCTGTGATATAAGCTATTTACAAAATACTATGGGGAATGGAGAAAGCAAACATTTGGGAAGCTGTGATGGTGAACAAAATGGATGTTTGAAGAAAATTTCATAGAGAAAGTGACCTTTGAGCTAGATAGACCTTGAAAGATGAGAATGATTTCAGAGAAATAAGAGAAAGGTCAGTCTGGACAATGAGATCAGACTGATGAGCAAAGCCAAAGTTGCAGGGACACAATGTACCCTTCAGGGACTTTAAGTACTCTAGTACTATGCTTCTCAAAGTGTGGTCCAGAGACCAGCAAAAACAGCATCCCCTGGAAGCTTGTTAGGAATGCAGAACCTCAGCTCTTCTGAATTAGGGTCTGCGTTTTAAGATCCCCTGGTGAGCGGTAGGCACATTAAAATTTAAGAAGCACTAGTCCAGAGTCTATGGTAAATGGGAGAAGAATGATGCGAGGGATGAAGATGCAAAGACAGATGGGCGTCCCTGATATATGCCATGAAGTTTATACTGATTAGAAGGGCTTAAAGGGTTTCTTGAGCAAAGGAATGATGTAATCTGTGACTTAAAAGACAATTCTAGTAGCAATATGGAGATATGTTTGTGTGGAGAGGGAACTGGACACAGGAATATCAGTTACGGGGCTACAACAACATAAGAATGATAACCACTATTTATTAAGTGACTACTACATGTCAGACATCATGGTATAAAGCTTATATTTTACACATGTTATTTTAATATTCCCATAATCCCCATTCTGCCCATGAGAAAAAATGTAGGAAAGGTTTTTAAAACTTTTCCAAACTCATACAATAAGTAAGCTGCAGAAGAATTCTAACCTCAGTCTAATTTCAGATTTTGAGTTCTACCTCCAAAATCCACTCCAAATCCATCTACTTCACTTTATCTCACCCTAATATATAATACCACCATTTTATGAATTATTGCAATAGTCTATCAGCTTCCATTCTTGCTTGCTACAGTCTTTTATGCAGCAGCCCAAGTGGTCTTTTAATAACAGAAATCCTCTATTTAGTATCAAACATTTAATAAAATGTAATTTTTTAACCATAGCCCACAAATCCCTAATAATTTGGACCCTGTCTTATATCTGATATTTCATCTTGTAACACACTCCACCATCACCGTATTCTGTCACACTACACACGGAATGACAGTAAGCTTTTTCCCTCTCAGGATTTTGCACTTATAGTATGCTTTGCTTAGGTCACTCTTGTTTCAGCTCTTTGCATGATGACTGGCTCCAAATCAAAGACAATTTGTTGATCTCAGTCGGCAGAAATAACCTCTCATCCCATGTCCCCGGTATAACTGTTTGCATGCCAGCTGCTGAGACCCTCCCTCCTCTTCTAAGGGCATTAGAGTATCTTGTTGGCTCCATTCAGTGGCCATTTTCACAACTGAATAAAAGTTATCAGCATAATTTTCCATTTCCCATTTTAGAAACAAAATAGCAAGTTGTGGGAGAGTAAGTGGGGAACCAGGGGATAGTAATAATGTATATTAAAACAACTTCCCCTCAACTATAATAATTCTCATTTGGAATTAAGCCTGAAGACCAATAGTTACCTAGCAGCATGCTTTTTCCAAGCTGGTAGAGAAGCTCTTGACTGAATACTACTCAGTAATCTGTCTTCATCTAGGATGCAAGGATGAAAGATCAAGAAGAATGTGCATTAAATTCATATTAAAATTCTCTCTGCATACCACTCTGCAATCTAAAATCAGTTTGTGTACCTTTTATCTTATTTGATTACACACTACTCATATGAATTAAACATTGGGCAACCAGAATTCTCTACTGGGTTACTCTCATCACCATATATTCTCTTATTCCTCTTTATATTAAAAAAGAAAAAACCTATTGAACCCACTTCTCTTCAGAAGCGACCACATTATGTGGTTCTCTTTGCACCAAAACTCCTCTAAAGACCTCTTAAGTCTACTCCAGTCTGGCTTTTGCCTGCACCATTCCACAGAAACTGCTCTTGGCAACTTTGATGAAATTGATTAATTCTTTACAACACCCAAAGTATCACATCTCACACAAGAGGAAAAAGGTAATCTGAACAGTCCTATATCTATTAAATAAATTGAATTTGTCCTTAAAAGCCTTCCAACAAAGAAAACTCCAGGTCCAAATATTTTCACTGGTAAATCTACCCAACCTTTAATAAAGAAATAATATAGGGACTTCCCCTGGTGGCACAGTTGTTAAGAATCTGCCTGCCAGTGCAGGGGACACGGGTTCGAGCCCTGCTCCGGGAAGATCCCACAGGCCACCGAGCAACTAAGCCCGTGTGCCACAACTACTAAGCCTGCGCTCTAGAGCCTGCGAGCCACAACTACTGAGCCCACATGCTGCAACTACTGAAGCCCACGCACCCAGAGCCTGTGCTCTGCAACAAGAGAAGCCACCACAAGGAGAAGCCCATGCACCACAACAAAGGGTAGCTCCCGCTCGCTGCAACTAGAGAAAAGCCCACGCTCAACAACGAAGACCCAATGCAGCCAAAAATAAAATAAATAAATATTTTAAAAAAGAAAGAAAGAATATAAATTATATACAACTTGTTGCAGACAGTAGAAGAGGAGAAAACATTTCCCAATTCATGTTATGAAGGTGGCATTACCCTGAGACCAAAACCAGGTGAAGGCATTATGAGGAAAGAAAAGTACAGACCAATATCCATTAGGAACACAGATGTAAAATTCTTCAACTATTAGCAAACCCAATCCAGCAATAAATAAAAAGAATGGTGGATCACGACCAAGTAGGGTTTACACCAGTATGTAAGGCTGGTGCAAGATTTGAAAAAAAAAAAAAATCAACCAATGGGACTTCCACTTCCATTCAAGACTGAATAAGAGGGGTTAGATTTACATTCTCTCTTCAAACAACTGAAAAAAACAGACAAAATATATGAAACAACACTCAAAACTTTGGATATCAGGCAATGAAGGACAGTGATCCTTCAGAGACAGGGAAAAGTTGAGGTGAGCCCTTTGATTACCTAGCTTTCTGCCTGAAAAAAGTTTCCAGGGTATTGCACAGGAAGGGGAATGTTAGACAGAGCCCAGGTATCTCCCTGAGTTAGGAGGCAGAGCTGGGTGTCCAGGAAAATGAAGATGGCTAAAATTTTCATCATAGAGTACTGGAAGGGACAATGTTTTACAAAGAGAGAACTCTTGAGATCTGCAGAAGTTTTTGCTGAGTATTCAGTGGAGTCCCGATCAGTACATACAAAGTGAGGAAACTACCTGAGGCCAGAAAAGAAAAGATTAGAGCGAGCAGCGTTAGGAGGCCAAACAGGGTCAGGAATAATGTCTGTCCCAAATGTCAGAGTGTAAAATCTCATTATTAAGGGTCATTGTTCAGAGTACTAAGAAGGGTCCTGCCTCACTAGTTGGGGTGAATTAACTCTAGGCTAAATACAACTCTAGTTTCACCTAACAAAGCTTAAAAGCAAGATCCACGTAGGATCAAATGGTTTCCAACTAACTGTATCCTAAAACAAGCTCAAGAATACCTTAAAGAAATACGAAAATAGAAACACCCAAGGTAAAATTCACAATTTCTTATATCAAATTTTAAAATTACCAGGCATACAAAGAAGCGGGAAAATATAATCTATAATGAGAAAAAATCAATCAATGATAACTGATACAGAAATGACACAGATGATAAAATCAGTACACAAGGCCATTAAACCAGTTACAACTGTATTCCATATGTTCAAGCAGTTAGAGAAGAGTTTGAAAGTAAGTAAAACATAGAAGATATAAAAGTAGCCCAAATGGAACGTCTAGAGGTTAAGATTACAGCATCTAAGAGGAAAAATACATGAGATGGAATTAATAAATTATACACTGAAAAGAAAAAAAATTAACAAACTTGAAGGCACAGCAACAGAAACTATCCTAAATGAAATATATAGAGAAAAAAGATTGAAAACATTAACATAACAGAGTATCCATTAACTGTGGGATGCCTACAAGCAGCCAATATGCATGTAATCAGAGTCTCCAAAAGGCTGGGAGGAGGAAATATTTAGAGCAATAGTGGCTGAAAATGTACCGAACTTGATTAAAATCATAAACACATAGATCCAAGAAACTTAACAAACCCTAAGAATAAGAAACATGGAAGAAAAAAGGAAAAAACTACACCAAGGCACATTATAATGAAATTACTGAAAACCAGTGTTAAAGGGAAAATCATAAAAGCAACCTGAGGACACAGACAATATACAGAGACACAAAGATAGTGATGACAGATTTCTTGAAGAAAACAATACAAGCTAGAAGACAAGTGCAGCAACATCTTTAAAGTACTAAAAGAAAAGTATGATAAACTCGAGGTTCTTTACCCAGGAAAAATATCATACAAAGCAACAAAGTAAAATAAAAACTTTTTCAGGCACACAAAAGCTGAAAGTTTTCATCACTAGACGACTCACACTACAAAAAATGTTAAAATCCTTCAGACAGAAGTAAAATGATACCATATGGAAACCTGTATCTACACGATGGACTGAAGATCATTGGATCTGGTAATCACGAGGGTAAATATAAAGAAAGTTGCTAACATACAAACAGCACATACAACTCAACAACAACAAAAAACAAACAATCCAATTGAAAAATGGGCAGAAGACCTTAATAGACATTTCTCCAAAGAAAACATACAGATGGCCAGTAGGCACATGACAAGATGCTCACCGTCACTAATTATTAGAGAAATGCAAACAAAACTACAATGAGGTACCATCTCACATTGGTCAGAATGGCCATCATTAAAAAGTCTACGAATAACAAATGCTGGAGAGGGTATGGAGAAAGGGAGCCCTCCTACATTGTTGGTGGGAATGTAAGTTGGTGCAGCCACTACGGAAAACGGCATGGAGGTTCCTCAGAGAACTAACAATGAAGTTACCATATGATCCAGCAATCCCACTCCTGGGCATAAACCTGAACAAAACTATAATTCAAAAAGATACAAGCACCCCTATGTTCATAGCAGCACTATTTGCAATAGCCAAAACATGGAAACAACCTAAAGGTCCATCAACAGATGAGTGGATAAAGAAGATGTGGTACATATATACAATGGAATACTACTCAGCCACAAAAAGGAACAAAATAATGCCATTTGCAGCAACATGGATGTAACTAGAGGTTATCATACTAAGTGAACTAAGCCAGAAAGAGAAAGACAAATAACCATGATATCACTTATATGTGGAATCTAAAATATGACACAAATGAACCTATCTGCAAAACAGAAACAAACTCACAGACATAGAGATCAGACTTGTGGTTGCCAAGGGGGAAGGGGAGAGGCAGAGGGATGGACTGGGAGTTTGGTATAGGTAGATGCAAACAATTACATTTAGAATGGATAAACAACAAGGTCCTACTGTATAGCACAGGGAACTATATCCAGTCTCCTGGGATAAACCATAATGGAAAAGAATATTAAAAAAGAAAAGGAAAAAGACAAGGTTGCCCACTCTCACCACTCTTATTCAACATACTTTTGGAAGTTTTAGCCACAGCAATCAGAGAAGAAAAGAAAATAAAACAAATCCAAATTGGAAAAGAAGAAGTAAAGCTGTCACTATTTGCAGATGACATGATACTATACATAGAGAATCCTAAAGATGCTACCAGAAAACTACTAGAGCTAATCAATGAATTTGGTAAAGTAGCAGGATACAAAATTAATGCACAGATATCTCTGGCATTCCTATACACTAATGATGAAAAATCTGAAAGTGAAATCAAGAAAACACTCCCATTTACCATTGCAACAAAAAGAATAAAATATCTAGGAATAAACCTACCTAAGGAGATAAAATACCTGTATGCAGAAAATTATAAGACACTGATGAAAGAAATTAAAGATGATACAAATAGATGGAGACATATACCATGTTCTTGGATTGGAAGAATAAACATTGTGAAAATGACTATACTACCCAAAGCAATCTATAGATTCAGTGCAATCCCTATCAAACTACCACTGGCATTTTTCACAGAACTAGAACAAAAAAATTCGCAATTTGTATGGAAACACAAAAGGCGCCGAATAGCCAAAGCAATCTTGAGAATGAAAAATGGAGCTGGAGGAATCGGGCTCCCTGACTTCAGACTATACTACAAAGCTACAGTAATCAAGACAGTATGGTACTGGCACAAAAACAGAAAGACAGATCAATGGAACAGGATAGAAAGCCCAGAGATAAACCCAAGCACATATGGTCACCTTATCTTTGATAAAGGAGGCAGGAATGTACAGTGGAGAAAGGACAGCCTCTTCAATAAGTGGTGCTGGGAAAACTGGACAGGTACATTTAAAAGTATGAGATTAGATCACTCCCTAACACCATACACAAAAATAAGCTCAAAATGGATAAAAGACCTAAATGTAAGGCCAGAAACTATCAAACTCTTAGAGGAAAACATAGGCAGGACACTCTATGACATAAATCACAGCAAGATCCTTTCTGACCCACCTCCTAGAGAAATGGAAATAAAAACAAAAATAAACAAATGGGACCTAATGAAACGTCAAAGCTTTTGCACAGCAAAGGAAACCATAAACAAGACCAAAAGACAACCCTCAGAATGGGAGAAAATATTTGCAAATGAAGCAACTGACAAAGGATTAATCTCCAAAATTTATAAGCAGCTCATGCAGCTTAATAACAAAAAAACAAACAACCCAATCCGAAAATGGGCAGAAGACCTAAATAGACATTTCTCCAAAGAAGATATACAGACTGCCAACAAACACATGAAAGAATGCTCAACATCACTAATCATTAGAGAAATGCAAATCAAAACTACAATGAGATATCATCTCACACCAGTCAGAATGGCCATCATCCAAAAATCTAGAAACAATAAATGCTGGAGAGGGTGTGGAGAAAAGGGAACACTCTTGCACTGTTGGTGGGAATGTAAATTGATACAGCCACTGTGGAGAACAGTATGGAGGTTCCTTAAAAAACTACAAACAGAACTACCATATGACCCAGCAAACCCACTACTGGGCATATACCCTGAGAAAACGATAATTCAAAAAGAGTCATGTACCAAAATGTTCATTGCCGCTCTATTTACAATAGCCCGGAGATGGAAACAACCTAAGTGCCCATCATCGGATGAATGGATAAAGAAGATGTGGCACATATATACAATGGAATATTACTCAGCCATAAAAAGAAATGAAATTGAGCTATTTGTAATGAGGTGGATGGACCTAGAGTCTGTCATACAGAGTGAAGTAAGTCAGAAAGAGAGAGACAAATACCGTATGCTAACACATATATATGGAATTTAAGGAAAAAAAATGTCATGAAGAACCTAGGGGTAAAACAGGAATAAAGACACAGACCTACTAGAGAATGGACTTGAGGATATGGGGAGGGGGAAGGGTAAGCTGTGACAAAGTGAGAGAGAGGCATGGACATATATACACTACCAAACTTAAGGTAGGTAGCTAGGGGGGGCAGCCACATAGCACAGGGAGATCAGCTCGGTGCTTTGTGACCACCTGGAGGGGTGCGATAGGGAGGGTGGGAGGGAGGGAGGCGCAAGAGGGAAGAGATACGGGAACATATGTATATGTATAACTGATTCACTTTGTTATAAAGCAGAAACTAACACACCATTGTAAAGCAATTATACTCCAATAAAGATGTTAAAAAACAAACAAAAAAAAGAATGTATACGTGTGTATAACTGAGTCACTGTGCTGCACAGCAGAGATGGGCACAACACGGTAAATCAACTACACATCAATAAAAAAAGAAAATTTTTAAATTATTATTTTATTATTATTAATCTTTCAAATATAATCAACCATTCAAAGTAAAAATGGTGACAGTGTATTAGGTGCTTAATAAGATATCTAGAAGTAAACTGTATGATGACAGTAGCAAAAAGGCAGAGAGTAAAGTAATGGAAGTATATTATATTTATATTCTCATTCTGTATGTAAAATAGGTTATCACTTGGAGGTAGACTCTGATAAGTTAAAGATGTATAATACACACTCTAAAACAACCTAGCAAGTAAGATGGCCAAGAGTTACAGCTAATAAGCTAACTATGGAGGTAAAATGGACTCCAAAAGAAGTATACAATTAATCCATTAGATGACAAAAATAAAAAAGAGGGAAGAGGAATACTGTGCATATTTGATATAACAAATTAATTTTGGAATTTCACAATACTAATTTCTTGCTCTTAATGCACTGACATATTTACAAAGATATAATTTTCTCTCTACCTGCTATATTATAATCACTTCAAATGTCACAATCAGTTATATAAACATGTAAATCAACACATTTTCTTATGGACTACATTATATTCTAAATTATATTTGTTTCCAAGCCTAACCCAAGATTCTTTTTTGCATCATTCTCATTCTCAAGCAATTCTCAGATTGTTATCTCTATATATCTCTATATATAAGACAGATATGTCAATGCCTCACAAAACAAAGTGGGAGCATATCCTCTAATTTACACCTAGCCTCCACATAATATGGTAGGAACATTCTTCAGTGGCATGAAGAATGCTAACAAATGGTCATTCCCACTTTCTGTTCTATAATTCAGACTGGAGGGGAAAAATCATGAAAGTTAAATGGAGGAAATTTGATTTGACCTTTGTAACTAAACTTTCTGTTAACCAAATCTGAATGTCTTCACTGACTAGTAGGTTACCTATATAGCAGAAACAATTATCATCAGGGATGAGACTAGATGTGCTACTGGTACTTTCCTCTGATGATTGCTCTGTCTTCTGAATCAGCTGAGCTAACTAACTACCTTAGCCTTAAAACTGGGGATGGACTGGGGGGCACTGAAATTACCTCTCACATATTGATGGACAGAGGATATATCTACTGGGAGGGAGTTCCATTTACCTGGCTTCAGGTTTTATGTAGAAGTCCACCTACTGAAGTAACTAACCTTTCTGACTTCTGCTCCAACCAGGTGAGGAATGATGTACCTGACTGGAAAGTTTGGGGGAATCAACTGGGCCATTCAATATAAGCCATTCCTCTTTCAGTGACAACCTGACCTCAGGAGCCATGCACAGCTCTCTGTGATGGAGTAAGGGACCTGCCATAAGAGTGAGGCTTGTGCTTGTCAGCTGTGCCAGTGGCAAGGCGGGTAACTGTGTCTAAATTGGGGGTGCATACCTATTTGGCCACAGATCTTAAGAAATCCAAATTGTTATTTAACTAGGCAAAATTAGTAGACTTATTAATGAACAAATAACAACTAGTGGAGGTCTATATTATGAAAAGAATAAGTTTCATTTTGGGGTTAAATAAGGTAGAAACAACACTCAGTGAACACATGGAAGCCAGAGACTAAGAGTTTAATTTAAAAGGACAATCTCTGGAGTTCTCTGATTCTAGAAATCAGCTTTCTTTTTAATAAAAGTGATATATTAAGTGATTAGTTTCTTCTCTTGGGAGCCTACATCTGTCTCTATATTGGTTCCAGACTCAGGATGGGGAGAAGGGATCAAGTACTTATTGATCCACTCAGACTCCAACATCTTGGTAAATGGGCAGGCAACCTTGAGAAATAAATAAGAAATGGATGAGGGAGGGGACAAAATAGCATGGGAAACCAGTGTTTTGATCAAGGCTGGGGCTTTACTGTGTTAGGCCATGTGGGTTTTCAAGCCTGAGTGGGGCACAGAGTCAGACAGGTAACTTGAGACTCTTGACAGCTTTGGCTGACCTTGCAGGTGTAGCTGAGCAGGGATTAAGTGTTTTTCAGCATTGTTGGGTGGAAGAATATTTGCAGCTTTTATTGTGTCTCTGAGCCAATTCTTCAGACCTGCAGTGTGAAGTCCAAGAGTAGATGTATGGCATGGCCTTAAGACGTGGCTACTAGGTAGGCTTTGTCCACTTCCAAGATGTGTCACCTGCTCTGGGACCCTCAGGTCACTGTTCTTGGTGTAAGCCCCACACAGCAACAGAATGGGGGGGAAAGCTCTTTAGAGAGAGGAAAACTGTGTCTTTTCCACATGGTCCATTCTAGTCAAAGAGTCTTTAGTAGCAGATGAAAATGCACCCCAGAGGGTTCTGTTGCCTACACAAAATAAATGAAGAATGTAAGCAAAACAGAGGAAGTTATGAAGAGTTCTTTGACAATGATTATAACTACCTACGGCACTTGAAAGAATCATCTGGGCCCTATGTGCTTAAATTCAAAATACCTTCAGCGTAACAGGAGAGATGAGAAAGAGGAAACTTTAATAATTCTAGGCCATGGATTTACTTTGCCTTAATCAGAGTTTGCATCAGAATTTAAGGAAGGTATTGAACTGGTAAATAAAACAGCTGCTATTTTGGGTCCTCAACTGGATTTGGATCCTGACGTTGTTGCAGCTCTTGGTGATGATTTCGACTTTGTTATCCAGCATCTATGTGAAAATGATTTTATCCTTCAGGCTGATGAGGAACAAGAGAGGAAGAGGGAATAGATGGAAAGAAATCTAAAGCTGAAAATGGCAGTGAGTGGAAAGATATGGACGGGAGGGAAAGTGATAGGGAGGAATGATGACTATGATTTTTTTTTTTTTTTTTTTGCGGTACGCGGGCCTCTCACTGTTGTGGCCTCTCCCGTTGCGGAGCACAGCCTCCGGACGCGCAGGCTCAGCGGCCATGGCTCACGGGCCCAGCCGCTCCGCGGCATGTGGGATCTTCCCAGACCGGGGCACGAAGCCGTGTCCCCTGCATCGGCAGGCGGACTCTCAACCACTGCGCCACCAGGGAAGCCCGATGACTATGATTTTTAAAGCCCATTCTCAAATGAAGATGATTCGTCTGCCTGTGCAAACCTCATGAAGTCATAGGAAGCCATTTTTTAGGAAGAAGAAATAAAAAGTCACTTCATAGAGAATTCTATTACTTCCTCAGTCGCGAGAAGAAATGAGCAGCTGACCCTACATGAGCAGTTTGAGAAGTTTTACGAGCAATTAGATAATAACAAGATTGGAGCGCCAGATAATGCCAAATTGGAGGGTTCCATTAATGTATCAATAGATAGCAATCGGTTACATGAAGTTTTAAATGACGAATGCAAAGAGAAGGCAGAGAATTGTATGAAGTTGAATACACTTTAAGACTCTGAGGATGAAGGTCTGCCAGTTAATGATATTGATGAGTCTGAGGAAGAAGAGATGGTTTCTCTAGTTCTAGAAGAAGCAAAAGAGAAGTGGGATTGTGAATTCATTTGTAGCACATGCTCACATTTATTCAACCATCCTTAGCTTATCAAATATTAACCAAAGCCCAAACAAATCCAAGTATTTAATAGAACAGGAATACCTCTCAATGGCTTACCAAAGAAAGGACTCACAGCAGAACAATTTAATAAGTATAGATGATTAATGGCAATGATCTACTTAAGGTATCAACTCAACCACATTCTAAAAATGAAAGCAAAGAAAAGAGCAAGAAAGCAAGTTATAAAAGAAGGGCACAGGGAACAGAGAGCAGAGAAGAAAGCTAACAAATTAGCCTTCAAAGTGAAGAAACGAGAGCAGGAAAATGAGTGCTGCATTTGAAGAATGTTGAGGGTCCAGAGTTATAAAAATGGGACATTTAAGAAAAGGCACATCCCCCATTAAGGACTCCTTATTATGTTCAATCATGAATTACAATCTTCAAATGACAAAACTCTGCAATTTTTATTGATAGGTACTGAAAAAACAAGTGTAGTATTTGAACTAATTTTATAGCTCAATTATAAAATAGTTGTAGAACAAGTTTTCCCTGCTGACCATCATGTACATCCTGTCATAGTTTTATTTTAATTGTAATGTCTATTTACGTTGTTTTGAAGGTTTAATTAAATTTAATGTTATGCTGTAAAGTTTACATTATCGCTAAAATAAATAATTTCATGAATGTGAAATGCTTGGATAAATTATTAGAAAATATCTTCATGACTTAAATCCAAAGGCAACAAAGTTCCATAAGGTCCATAATACTAATGGGTGGAGTCTTAGTTTTAAATTCCTAGTGCAGGCCCTCGACGGGCAGGTGTAATTCAGCTGCCCTGATAATTTTCCTTCTTATTCTGCTTTAAACTATACTCAGGGCCAAGGAGAAATCTGTGAAAGGGTTCACTTTAGGAGTCATGCAGCTTTGCCTATGGCCTCAAAACTTACCCTCTCACCACTATAACACAGACTGTCTTTAATACACAGATTCTGATGGTAGTTTTAGATATGAGACCCAAACTATTATTTCACCAAGGGAAGAGTGATAGATTTTATCAATGAACAACTAAAAATGGAGGGAGCTGTTATAATAAAAATACTATTTCATCTTCTTTTCTTAAGGTAAAGAAACAATCCTGAAAATAAGGCAACAAAGCCTAAGAAAGTGATTTAACAGGGATGTTTCTGGAACATTCTAAATCTAGAAATCAGATATGCTTTAGAAATTAGGAAGAAATGGGGGACTTCCCTGGTGGTCCAGTAGTTGGGAATCCACCTTCCAATTCAGGGTACATGGGTTCGATCCCTGATGGGGAAATGGGATCCCACATGCTGTGGGGCAACTAAGCACGTGCACCATGCCTACTGAGCATGCAAGCCACAACTAGAGAGCCTGTTCTGCAACTGCAGAGCCCATGCACTCTAGAGCCTGCATGCCACAACTAGAGAGAGAAGCCTGTGCACCGCAACGAAGAGCCTGCATGCCGCAACTGGGACCCAACACAGCCCAAAAGAAATAAATAAATAAATACTAAAAAATATATAAATTAGGAAGAAATGGGAGTGGTTTGAAAAAGATGCCTGAGTCTTATTCGCAGAATTGGAAAATTTTCAGAATAGTAACAACAAAGAAAAACAGTATCATTAAAATAGAACTAGAAGTAAGTCTGAGATCTTAAAGAGGCAGGTGAGACACAGTGAAAACGGACATGAAATGATTCCTCTTCAGAGGCCAGGCTAGAAAGACATAAAAAAGGTATGCCCTAATGGCAGTTTTTGAAAACCCCCAAAGCAGCTCCAGATTACAAACTAGCTTTGCTAGCCAGCTTCAAAGATGCCCTCATGTTCCCAGCCTCATAATATTCACGCTCCTATATAGTTTCCTCCTACTTTGTATCTGGGTTCGTTGGTGTGACCAATGGAATAAGGCAGAAGTGGTAGGTTACTTTCAAGGGTAAGTCATAATAAGATATTGTAACTTTCTTCTTGCTCTCTCTCTTAAATCACGTTCCCTGCTGAAACCAGCTACCATGTTGTGTGAACACTCAGGATGCCCTTTTAGGCCAATATGCAAGGAACCGAAACCTTCTGCCAAAGTCAGTGAGGAACCAAGGGATCCTGCCAAGAACCATGTGAGTAAGCCATCCTGGAAGTGGATCTTCAAGCCCCAGGAAAATGGTCAGATGATTGCAGACACACACACAGAAAAAGACTAAAGAAAATGTCCATCTGTGGGGTGTTGTAACCATGAATGGTTTTTGTTTTCTCTGTAATGTTTATATATTCAAAGTTTTCTAAAACTAGTATTGTTTTAAAATTTAAGATTAGAAAAGGCAATGATACAAGTAATAGGTATGGAGGGGCATGCATGCCAAGAGCGTGGCTTGAACAAAGGCACAGAACCAGACAAGTTAACAGCTGGGTGAGATTGGCGACCCCCCAGGAGAGCCTGAAACTAGGACTCGATGCAACTGATCCAGTACAGAAGTGGAGAGGTGAGACCGAGAAGGGAAGGAAAGCAATACTAATGTGTTCAACAGTAAGATACCAGAGTGGGCAACTGGAACTCAAGTCCATTGGAGACTTCTGGGGGATCCACCCAAAAGAGAAAACAGCTGGGGAATTTAATCACCAACCCTCTTTGTCATTGGTTGATGGCTTTATAGCGATGTACAGCTCTTGCAAACTACCTTATACCTAGACTAAAGGCAATCCTGCAGCCAAGGTGCTCATGGTAAGAAGTGTACAGGAACGCAGAGGATTGGGGAAAGATGGTCACACACACAACGAAGAGTCTGCTAATCTGCCACATGAGCAAAGGATATATGTGGGAGGCACTGGCCAATGACACTGGGAGGATAGACTGGGATTGGCTTGTGGCTTTCTATTCCTAAATAAAGAGTTTGGACTTTATTTTACGAGCACTTAAAGAACTAAAGAGTTGACTTAAAATAATTTTTATTATGCAAAATTTCAAACATATATAAGATTATAAGGAACAGTATAGTGAACCTCCATGTGCCCATCAACTAGTCTGAGTAAGCATCAACTCCGGCCTATCTATCTACACTCCCATCCATGTTTTCTCACTCCATATGAGTTGAATCAAATCCAAGGATCATATCAATTATTCATAAATACTTCAGTATGTATGCATAAAAGATAAGGGCCTCTTTTCCTTTCTAATACAACCTCAAAACCACTATCAGATCTAAAAATAATAATTCCTTGGGACTTCCCTGGTGGTGGAGTGGTTAAGAATCCGCCCGCCACTGCAGGGCACGTGGGTTTGAGCCCTGGTCTGGGAAGATCTCACATGCCTCAGAGCAACTAAGCCTGTGCACCACAACTACTGAGCCTGTGCTCCAGAGCCCAAAAGCCACAATTACTGAGCCCACATGCCACAACTACTGAAGCCCATGCACCTAGAGTCCATGCTCACAAGAGAAGCCACTGCAATGAGAAGCCCGTGCACTGCAACGAAGAGTAGCCCCGGCTTGCCGCAACTAGAGAAAGCCAGTGTGCAGCAACACAGCCATAAATAAATAAATAAGTAAATAAATTTATTTTAAAATTCCTTAATACCATCAAATTCCCAGGCAATGTTCAAATTATTAATTGAATGAAAGTTTTTAAGAGAAAAATTCTGTGGGAAAAGTTACTCTCATACCAGTATACAAGATGTATTAAAACCAAAAGAACCAGCAAAGAGAAGGGGGAGTATAAATGCTATTACAACAGGACAGACATGAAAAAGCCAAGGTGTGAGCTAATGTGATGGTAACTGGGATGAAAACATGGACTCTGAGTGAGATAGAGACCTGACAGGACTCAGTGAAACCAAAGATAAAGGCGGCACAAACGTAACTGCCGGGATGCAGAGAAGCACAGGAGACAATTGAAGTAGGATGAAAGATGATGAATTTAGTCAGAGATCTATTGGCTTTAAAGATGAATATCTGGTTGGAAATGTAGAGAGCCTACCTGGAAGGTGCAAAACCATGGTTTGAGGGAGAGATTGGGATTAGGGACTTAGATCTGAGAATCTCAGAGGTTATGGGTAACTGAGAGAAAGTGTATAAAAGAGAACAATAGTAAAGGGCAAGACAGAACTTCATGCTTGCCTTAAAGAACTAGAAATTAAAACAAAAGCCATGAAGGAAGACAAAAATGGAACAATCAACGAGGTGAGAAAGAAATGAGAACTCAGATTTATCACAAAAGCCAATTTCAAGAAGGATGAAGAATCCCGAAATATAAAAGGTATAGGAAAATACTCTGGGGACTCCAAAGTGCATTAAATGCTCTGAAGTATTCTATCATATATTCTGCAACTCTTAAAGAGTTCCCATCGGGCTTCCCTGGTGGCGCAGTGGTTGGGAGTCCGCCTGCCGATGCAGGGGACGCGGGTTCGTGCCCCGGTCCGGGAGGATCCCACGTGCTGTGGAGTGGCTGGGCCCGTGAGCCATGGCCGCTGGGCCTGCGCGTCCGGAGCCTGTGCTCTGCAACGGGAGAGGCCACGGCAGTGAGAGGCCCGCGTACCACACACACAAAAAAAAAAGAGTTCCCATCGCGTGCCAAAGACCGTGCTGGAGGTCCTGGGGATGAGATGGAAAATCTGGCTCAGACCTTTCCTTCTTGGAGCTAACAGTATAGTGAGAGGAGTTATTAATCAACTGATTGTGCAAAGAAGTAATTAGCAACTGCAATGAGTGCAATATGGGGAAATCCAAGATTGTAGGAATGAGAGTGCACATTAGGAGAATCTGACCTATTCTGGGAGAGTAGGGAGGATAAAGGATGGTTTCCTTGGAATCTTGAATATATTTGATAGCCACATCTGCAGGAATTCTCTAGCATTGCTATTGGACTTGTTTGTAAAGAGTGACATCATTGTTTTTGCCATTAAAAAAAGAACATGAAAACATGTCATCCACATTTCCTAGTGAAGTCAACTAGACCTCATTTTGAAGGAAGGAGGACTTTAAGAAGTTTTTATAATAGGTTTCTTGTTGAGACATTTTGTAGAAATGTTTACAAAGAAAAGAGACATCATCAAAAGCAATGTGTAGGAACATTCTAAATTACTTTTAATAAGATCTGACATATGAGTGTCATAATGCAGAATGTGTACTTTGCCTTCAATTTCTGCCATAAAAATATCTGTCACGACTGAAACAAATATTTTCTTTTGGAAATCAGTATTTTGGTTCTCAGGGCTCAAGCAAAGGTTTTGTCTGCAAATACTTCTGTTCATACTTACAGTGAGGACAGAGCTCTGCAACAGTAGAATACCATGCCAGCAGACACTGATCAGGCCTTTACTGTATTCCTACACTGCTCACATCCGATGAATTCACATATTTAAAGTTGCCTCCAAAGAGATGAAAAGCAAAGGCTTTAAGACCTCATCTATGCAACAAATAGTAAACTTTAAAGTTGATGTATCTAAGAATTGAGAAATCAAGCTCAGAGATTTGAGTGGTGCTCAAATGTTTTAGAAAACACTTGGATGCAAATTAATCATTAAAATATCCTTGGAATTCTCTTGGGATTGTTTTATTATTATTGGAATATTATACTTCATTATTTTTAAAATCAAAAGTCAGACTTCTTTCAGAAACCTTCCTTGAGAAATAGGCCAAGCTCAAAAGTATTAAAAGTTTATTGATGTGGTTTCAGATTTCACATTGCAACTAGTCTCTAACAAACTATTACTTGTTGACATTTGGCGTAATATTAAAGAAGAATATCCACAATTAGCTGAAAAAGTTATTAAAATTATCCTCTTTCCAACTACATATTTGCATGAAGCCAAGTTTTCTTCATATACTTCAACCTAAATACCATATTGCAACAAATTGAATGCAGAAGCAGATAAAAGAATCCAGCTGTCTTCTATTAAGGCATATATTAAAGACATTTACAAAAACGTAAAACAGTGCCACTTTTCACTACTTCTTGTTGTTATTCTGAAAAATCTATATTATGTATTTTAACACATAATTGGTATTCATTATTATTTTAAGTGAATTAATAAATAAATATTTCAAAGATTTCTCAGATTTAATATCTAATATGATAAATACTCATAGATATAAGCTACATAAACAAAAGCTCTCTGGGGGCCTTCAGTAATTTTTCATAGTGTAAAAGGGTTGAGAAATCCTGGATAGATACAATTTCTGTTTACCATGTTTACTGTTTGTTATTTGGGGTCATTCCTGGGATGCTTTAATGTACTCCTTATAGTTTACAGTCATTAAAGTATACCTTCCACTGAGTGGTTTATTTCAACAGCATGGACAAATCAGCAGTGCCAAGGAAAGAACAGGGTATTTGCCCCTACAGGTTTTACATAATTTCAAGAGAAAAGAAAAAGTTATTGTCAAACTATATTATAAAATTATTATCAAGGGACTTCCCTAGCAGTCCAGTGGTTAGGACTTCGCCTTCCAATGCAGGGGGTGAGGGTTTGATCCCTGGCTGGGGAGTAAAGATCTCACATGTCTCACAGCCAAAAAACCAAAACATAAAACAGAAGCAATATTGTAACAAATTCAATAAAGACTTTTAAAGTGGTCCACATCAAAAAATAATCTTAAAAAAAAATATTGTCAAATTACATATCACCTATGCTGGAATTGTATGTTTTTTTGAAACTGAAAATATTTATGTTTTTCCTAACTATAAAAGAATCATAAAGCCTATACTATACAGTAAAGAAGATTTAATAAGTCACCTCAAATCTACCCATCACCCAAAGATATACATTTCACTATATTTTCTTTCAGACTCTTTTTTCATACTATAGTGAATGTGTGTGTCTGTCAAGGAAGAAATAATCCATATATAAATTTAGCTACAAGAGTTCCATGAAAATGAAGAATTTCAGCTTGGAAATCTCTGGATTCTGAAAATCATTGGGATCTGAGTAAGAAAGCTATTGTATAAACCTAAGTGTTAATTTCATTAAATTAAATGTATACTGCCTGATATGCTATAATAATTAAATTAAGTTTAAAATCTAAAATGTAGCTGAGTAACAGATCTGGACATTAAACTGTCTTCCAGCTAAAAATTTTAATATACAGAATTTCTTAATATACCGAAGCTATTCTACTAATCCTATTGAAATGCTGTTACACATTAGAATAAGCATGAGTGAACATCATAGCTCTATTTTGGTATCTGGTATTATTAAGAGTGCCTGTATTCTGGACTTCCCTGGTGGCGCAGTGGTTAAGAATCCACCTGCCGGGCTTCCCTGGTGGCGCAGTGGTTGAGAGTCCCCCTGCCGATGCAGAGAACACGGGTTCGTGCCGCTGGTCTGGGAAGATCCCACATGCCGCGGAGCGGCTGGGCCCGTGAGCCATGGCCGCTGAGCCTGCGCGTCCGGAGCCTGTGCTCCACAACGGGAGAGGCCACAACAGTGAGAGGCCCGCGTACCGCAAAAAAAAAAAAAAAAAAAAGAATCCACATGCCAATGCACGGAACACGGGTTCGATCCCTGGTCCGGGAAGGCCCCACATGACGCAGAGCAGCTAAGCCCATGCACCACAACTACTGAGGCTGCGTGCCACAACTACTGAAGCCTGTGCACCTAGAGTCTGTGCTCCACAACAAGAGAAAGCCACCGCAATGAGAAGCCCGTGCACTGCAATGAAGAGTAACCCCGGCTCACAGCAACTAGAGAAAAGCCTGCGCGCAGCAACGAAGACCCAATGCAGCCAAAAAATTAATTAATTAATTAAAATGTTGTTGTTTTTAAAAAACTAAGAAGGCCTGTATTTAATAAATCTTGTTTCATTGCATCTCTAGCTTATCTACCAATTTAGCCTTAAAACCTTACTTAAAAAAAGTAAGGTTTTAAGGCTAAATTGGTAGATAAGCTAGAGATGCAATGAAACAAGATTTCTTAAATATAATATAATTTATATTATATTTTATAGGATTAATATAATCCTGTACATTTACCAACAGTTGTGTGAAAGGTAAGAAGTAATTAGCAATAAATGTTTCTTAAAGACCATCTGCTTTCAATTTTTCCTAAGAGGTTTTTATCAACCTTCACTATAAAAAATATTAACTTTCCACAAATCAGGCATGTTTGAAACAATTTTTAAGAGGGGAGAAAAACTGGTAGAACTGATAATTATACAAAAAAGTTGAATGGTAACAGACAAAATACGTTGGAGAATGCTTTTTTTCTTAACTACCTCGCAAATGTTTCAATGCCATGCTTTTAATTATGTAATCTGCTCTCCTAAAAAAGGCAATAGGTAATTTGGGGCCTCCTGAATTATTTTTGTATCACTTTCAGGCATCACTGATAAGTTCCAGCAATCACCTTTTGAACAATGATTATCTAAAATAATTTATTGAAGGCTTAGAATTTTTTTTGTTTTACCATATTGAAAAGTATCTCACTACATTTCACTATCTTAGATTAAATGGAGTTGTGAGCAAAATTAAGTCAATTTATAGTTTTAACTTAATACACATTGCTTATAAACTAATTTTTAATTATTTCTTCTTGATTTCACAGTTGCCTCACGCTGTCCATTTGCATAGAGCATGGATATGAACTGAAAAGGCACCAGACATGAAAAAAGGCATTCACAAACTAATATAAATGCAGTCCAAATAACAAATATGAGAATCATGTTAACTTACTGTATTTTCAGTCTAAAAAAATATTAATCTAATAATTAAGTTATTGTCATTGATGAGCATACTTAATATACATGAGGAGCACCTGCTAAAAACATATACACTAGCTTTAGATGTTATCAAAATCACAGTGTAATTCAAATGGGTATTAAAATTTTGGACTTAAAATAGCTCCATTTATATGCATGTAGATGTTCTCACAGGCTGTAGAAAGTCCTCACCATGTTCATTTTAAGATGGATATATACAGCATTTACTTCAGTTCACAAAGTGTGGGCATAAAACAATCTACAGAAGCTTTTTACAGGGTTTAAAAGAGTTCTAATCACCCATGCCAACTGCACTCCTCTCTCAACACAAAACTGCTTTTGAAACCAAGTATTCATTTGCTAAAACAAGGCATTTGCTGTTAAAGAGATTGATTATCCTGGGGCCTGACCTAATTGGGAGATTAGATATGGTTCCCTACTCTGGATGGCATGGTTTATAGAGAGAGAGAAAAAAAAAAGAACAAACTTCTTTTGAACTCCAGTGCACTTTTACTTAATTCAAATTTTCTTTAAATAGAAAACAAACAGTATTGCAAAGCAGTATTCACCAGTATTGTCAGGTTGGTGAAATTGGTATATTATGAATTATGAATTCACTGAGTTTATCAGGTCATTTTGTTAGTAACAGGTACATATCCACTTTCATCACATAATCCAAACACTATCAAAAAAATGACTTTTTTGTCATATCCCACTGAGTTAAGATCACTATATAGTGGATACACACACACACACACACACACACACACACAAATCTGGCCTTTTACTGATGGTATCATTTCAGTTTTTTCTATAGTCAGTTAGGTATCAGTTTTTCCCCCAAACACAGACATCACCTCATTGCTGTGGCTAATTGCATTTTTCTTCCTAGCCTTTGACAACGAGACCTTTGTTAATGCTATTCACCAATATATCAGACTCGGGTCATCCATCCAAAACATGACAAAAGACCCAGATGCTCATGTAAATTGCACTCCCCAAAAGTACTGCCCTCTTCCTCCATGCAGATGCAGATCCATGACCCCCTTCCATTTTTGTTCACTCTCTTTGTTTTCACTTAATCTGTCATGGTTGGAAAAAGTATTTATTCATAGACTTTACGAAACAGTATGCTTTGTTTACTCAATAAATCAAATAATCAGATAATTATGAAATTAGATACAATTTTCTATACAAAATTTAACAATTGCTTATTCCAGTTGAACTTCGAAATCAGATCCATTTTCCAGAATAAAGACTTCTTTCTACTCATTTTTCACTCCTTCTTGAACTCTCAAGATAAAACCAAGTTTGTCCTCTTTTACTGAAGGAAAAAGGTTTCAAGCAGAAGAGCAGGACTGAATCATTCATAAATTACCTCAGAATTAAAAAGTTAATTTAACTACTTGATGCTTTCTTATTGCTCTCAGTAAAATTGCATTAAGTATTAATTACTCAGAATTTCTACTTTCTAAAATAATTTCAAGAGACTTAGAAACTATCAATACTATAATGATGCTTTTAAAGGGAGATTATTATGGGTTCAAATGGCATCAGGATCATACTATGTGTGTAGATATATCTATATTACAGGATCCAGACTTCTTTCTATTCATTTTCACCCTCTATATATTTTCATCTCATATATTTTAATATCCACTATGTTTTAGATACTAAGTCACAGTAAGAGAAGGCAGAAATAGATCATTTTTTAAATAAAAAACAATTTATCCAATAGCAATCAACAGCAATATTTTGGTATTTTAGAGAGAGTAAAAAAATCAAATTAAGGTATATGAATTTCTGATCTCAATTTTAAAGGTTTCCAAATTTAATTAAAATTGAGTGAAAACTTAGTAAAATGGTAAGAAACTTCTAGGGTTCCTGGAGCTACTATGGAGTCACAAATACAACCACACTAAATTTACTATGCTCATCTGTTGGTCATGATACCAAAAAGAAAGACAGAAATACTTTATTGAACTTGTTTAATAAAATATTAAACACTAGTACCATAGAAAGCTTAGCAAATATTATAGAATATATATGTAACGTTAGGAATTGAGTGACGCAGGCCATCAGTTTATTGACATTCTCTGTGATGAGGCTGAAACGTGCAGGCCTCTCTCTCTGAATCAAGGCAAGACAGAGAGCAGGACAGCTTATACAAAAAGAGCAATGGAAGACAGGGCACACAAAGCCAAGAGGCAGGATAGGAGATTCTTTAAATGACTGAAAATTTGGAGGAGTTAAAGAACCAGCAATCAAAGACACCAAAGATGTCTTTGGAAAGGAAAAAAAGGAGGGAAACTGATGAATCTATGATAATGAGGCAAAACCTGGGATTCTTCTGGTAATTATAGCACTCACCAGACTTTAAACAGTGAAGAAGTACTCGAGTGCTTCTTGCCTTGACTATTACTATAACTCTGCAATCTGTACATCAGCTACACTAATGTTACTAAAACATCACTCTATGTTGTTCCCAAGTCCAAAAACCTTCAGTGGCTCTCTAATGTCCTGGAACAGTACAAATTTTCCAGCCTGCCACACAAGACTCTCCAGAAGAAAGACCCAGATGTGATCTAATTACATGAGGATTGTGTCCCGGGTAAAGTGAGCTAGTTTGGTGCTTAAACTTTGGGTCTATCGATTTTAAGTTCTGTGCCTGTAATGTCCTACTTATATGTCTACATCTACTTTTTCTTTATGACTCAAATTGGAGTTAATATTCTTCATTAAACCTTCCCTAACCACCACCCATATCTGCCAGTCAGTTCTAGGCACTCTTTAAGTTCTTTGTCCTCCAAGAAACATTCCATAGTTATCTTTGAATTCATTGTGCATTTGCTGCATACATTCACTTGATTCTCATCTGATACCTCCTATTTGCAGCTATTTTTGTGTATCGGCTCCCCAATTAGATTTGCCTGGCAAAGAAAGGATGTTTTCTTTTCCCTCTTGCAGTCACACAGTACCACATCATGAGATAAATAGTACTCAATAAATACCGAGAAAAAATATCTATTGAGAAAAAATGTTCTGTATTGTTATTTCTCCTTGGTTGATTTTTCTTCCCATTCCCCACAATGGCTGCTCAAAAAAACCTTGTCTGTGTATCTCTGCCCTCCCCCACTTCCCTATCTTGCCTCTTCCTCCACTGAGAACTAAGTTATTGCAATACTGTGATTTATAGAAAATTTATATATTTGGTCATCCAGATGACCAAACATATATGAGAAATATATATATATATACAAGCATACATACACAGTGGCAAAATACATATATATATATAATGATAAATATTTGGTCTTCATCCACAGTTTCTGGCTCACAGCTCCCAAAGCCCTTGAAATTTCCTGATCAATAAAGGCAAAAAAGATAATATTTGGGTTCTTGCCTTCAGTTCCAGAAAAAGCTCCAGGGAAGGTGACTTTTGGGTCCCACCCAAAGAACGGGGGCTGGTCGCCAGGAAAACCAACTCTGTGATTAGAGGGTTAGAACTTTCAGTCCCACCCCCTGATTTCCTGGGGAGAGGGGTTGGAGATTGAATCAATCGCCATTGGCCAATGATTTAGTCAATCATGACTATGTAATGAAGCCTCCATAAAAACCCAAAAGGACAGCTTTTACCCTTTTTCAGGGAGCTTCCATGTAGGGAAACCAGAACACCTCATGTGCCACACTGCCAGGCTCCACGCTCCAAGAGGACAGAAGCTCCTTTGCTCAGGACCTCACCCTATGTATCTCTTCATCTGGATATTTATTCATATCCTTTAATATTCTTTTATAATAATTTTGTAATTAGTGAGTAAATAAGCTTTCCTGAGTTCTATGAGCCGTTTTAGCAAATTATTCGAAACCAAGGAGGAGGATGTGGGAACCTCTGGTTTGTAGCCAGTAGGTCAGCAACACAGGTAACCAACCTGAGCTTGAAACTGGTCTCTGAAGTGGAGGGTGATCTTGTGGGACTGAGAACTTTACCTGTGGAATCTGATTCTATTTCTGGGTAGGATCAGGTCGTGTCAGAATTGACTTGAATTCTCGGACACTGCTGGCATCAGAGAATTGCTTGCTGCTGTACAGAAGCCTACACACACACACACACACACGCTGGAATTGGGTCCATGAACCCTTTGCAATTATCCTCAATGTTTCATTAAAAATAAAAATTTCCATACTCACACCTCTTCTTTCTTGTATATTTTCATTTCCCAAGAAACTGTCTCTCTCTCTTTTTTATTTTTGCGGTACACGGGCCTCTCACTGTTGTAGCCTCTCCCGTTGCGGAGCACAGGCTCCGGACGCGCAGGCTCAGCGGCCATGGCTCACGAGCCCAGCCGCTCCACGGCATGTGGGATCTTCCCGGACCGGGGCACGAACCTGTGTTCCCTGCATCGGCAGACGGACTCTCAACCACTGCGCCACCAGGGAAGCCCGAAACTGTCTCTTTTAAGGCTTATTCTCCACTTAGGTCCTCGATGCCACTGTTTTCTGTGGCCTCTGGCTCTATTAGTTACACCTTTCCAACTTCCAACTTCAGTTTTTATATTTCTTCTGGCTCTCTTTCCTCTATATTCCTAAAAATAAAATTCCCAAGATCCAGCAATTGTTCATGTTATTTCCCTCACTCTCCAAGCCTCTAACTCATAAAACTTTCGCTTCTATCTCATTATCCCTCACTTCCAAACTCCTTGAAAAAGACTTCCATCCCCTCTCCATGCCCCAAATTGCTTCCTCACCAAAGATCTCTTGAGTGCAAAATCAAATGATGTGGTCTTCCCTGGTGGCACAGTGGTTGAGAGTCCGCCTGCCGATGCATGAGACGCGGGTTCGTGCCCCGCTCCGGGAAGATCCCACATGCCGCGGAGCGGCTGGGCCCGTGAGCCATGGCCGCTAAGCCTGTGCGTTCGGAGCCTGTGCTCCGCAACGGGAGAGGCCACAACAGTGAGAGGCCCGCGTACCGCAAAAAAAAAAAAAAAAAAAAAAAATCAAATGATGTTTTCTCGGTCATTCTTATTTGTACTGAATTGCATACCAAACTACTAAAATATTTTCCCACCCAACTCAGATTCACTAAGTAGGTTTTTAGGACATTCATTTCATGATTTGCCTCCTACTTCTCCATTTCTTGAGTTTCCTTCTTTGTATCTTCTTCCACCATGTGACATTTTATTAGTTACTACCCTCAATTCCTTCCCTGAGTCTTTTCCTGACCCAAACTCACTTGAACTCACCCAAACTCATCTCCATGTATACAATTTCACTATGACCTCTAAGATACCACACTTTATTCTTCAGAGTTCAAACACATGAACACATTTTCAAAATGTCTCTCAGATTTGTCATCCCTTTACATTTTTATTGTACTGGACATCCTCACTTCCTTTTGTCGGAACTACCCACAGAGTTGGCAAGCTGAGCAGAAGGCTGGATTTCAATCACCAATCTGTTCCTTAGCCAGAGCATTTGTATAGTACACACACACACACACACACACACACACAAACCATTTCTGCTGTTGCAGTCCTACTCAGGGTACCCTTTTTAGCTGCCCGCTCTTAACCTGAAGAGACAGTACTTCACCCTGGGCCCCACCTCTTGTCTCTCTTCCTCCACTTCTGGCCTCTTGCCCTTGCTCCAACCCCTATCCTAAGCCCAGGGTCTTCTCTCTATGCTGAAACCTATGTTTCCATTAGGTTTCCAGCCATTCGGCTTCATTGTGTTCCATTGCTGGATGAGTTCCAGGAGTTTCACATCAAAAATGGAGGGAAGGACAGGGCATAAGGACCCCTCAAGCTAGATTACTGAAATCTAGTCAGACCTTCCACACTTTCAGGATTCATATCCTGCTATCATCTAGATGGCCTGGACCTTAGATAAATTAATCCAACCTCCTTCTGTAACTTAGTTTCCTCCATTGTAAAAAATGCAGGTAATAATAGTACACAATTCATGGGCTGTGAAGGGGTTAAATACATTGATTCACATAAAGCACTTAGAAGAGCGCCTGGCAGAAAATAAGTGCTCAGTTAAAGGTAGTTAGCACTATTATTACTTCTTCTTTGTCATAATGTTAAGAGAGCGTCTGTCCCAATCTCTGCCTTAAATTGCTTTACCTAAGGACTCCTTTAGTTATCCTAAAGAAGTACCAGACAAGTACCAGGAGAGTTGCATGGGAAAGTGGAGGAAAAGCTACATAAATAATAATAACTAATAATAACAATAATATAACAATAACAAGAATCATATATTAATAGTAAATCAAAACTTCACCTGCATTATCTAATGGAATCCTTACGAAAAATTTATGTGGCAAGTACTATTATTACCTCCATTTTACAGATAAGGGAAAAATTTCTTAGATAATTTTTCTTAAATTGTCCAGATAGTCTGCCTCTAAAAAGTTTCTAGAACATGCTATTTTGGCATCCCTTTCTTGCACATTTGCCTAAGAACTCTGCTTCTGATAGATTGCTTGGAGATTCCTGCTTCTTTAAGCAATGCCATGACACTCCACCTCCATGCTACTAGTAGTAAAGCTCTTTCTCTTGTGATCCAAATGGACTTCTACCACATAAGAATTTGTTGAAACTCTGAAGAGGGTTTTTATTCCATGCCTTCAGCAGACTTAAGTGGAAAATGAATGGGATTCAAAAGCCTGGGGCACTCTTTCCCAATAAAGATAATGTATTTTCCTCATAGGATTGCTCTGGCAGAAGCCAGCAAGGAGAATGACTCAAATTTCTATACAGGCATGCAAGTTGGCCAACCTAGCTATATCCATTCCATGTCTGCCTGGGAGAGGGGACAAGCAAGGACCATGACCATCCCCAATTCCACGTGATATATCCTTCAGCCAACAGGGTTTCTGCATACATTCTCAAAACCAATTATTTCCAGATTGGGATGTGTGCACAAAACAATTCACTGGGGTACAGGAAGAAATGTACAATTCCCACTTATATTGACTCTTTAAGAAAATAAACTAAGCTGTACTAAAATGTAACAAATGGATTGACACCGACACCCTCACAGTCTGCAGGAAAGTCACAGGTCACGACTAGTATCCCCAAAGAAATGAAAGTCAACTGTTGCAAATTTAATGGCTCTTTCTCTGTGCAGCTAACAGTTGGTACTGTGCTATCTAACAAGAATTTCAGAAAAATTAACATTCATGTTCTTTCAGAGAAAAAGTGACTTTTAAAATGAACAATTTTTTTCAAGACACTCAAGCTACTGAGAGAGCATGTCTGTGTCAATTATTTTTTTAAAAAACCTTCATCTGAACATTGAAAAACTTGGAAACAAGTTTTTCTAATCTATTTATAATATTTCTAAATTACAAATTAGTTCCAAGGGCAATTAAAAGATAAAAACAGGGGCTTCCCTGGTGGCGCAGTGGTTGAGAGTCCACCTGCCGATGCAGGGGACACGGGTTCAAGCCCCGGTCCGGGAAGATCCCACATGCCGCGGAGCAGCTGGGCCCGTGAGCCATGGCCGCTGAGCCCGCGCATCTGGAGCCTCTGCTCTGCAGCGGGAGAGGCCACAATGGTGAGAAGCCCGTGTACCGCAAAAAAAAAAAAAAAAAATGAAATGGACCCAAACTGCTTAAACCTTTGTTTTAGACGCATTTTTCAAAATAATAAAAATACACTTTTAAGTTTGTAAGAACATCTAATTGGCACCAGGAAAATGGGGAATTTAATAATAACTTTTCAAGGCTTTGCATAATTGCTAAATACAGGTAAATAAAAATAAGTCAACAATGAACTCTCATTAGTATCTTCATATCTTTGTGATGTAACTTTTTTAGCTCTGATGGTCAAAAAACCAAAAACTCAAAAAACAAATTAAAAAATCCAAGTATTAAATTAAGCTGAAGTATCTGACTTTTAAATCACTCTTCACAAATAATTAAACGAAGATTTTTAAGAATAAGGAAGCATATTAACCATGTAAGTCTTAATACAGTTAATATATTTAGTGAAAGTAAAATTATTTTCTAGCGATACAAGAATCATTTTTTAAAATATCTCATCTTTCTTACTTTCCTACATACATATACATACACACACACACACACACATACACACACTATACCTAATACTGTGGAAAATGTCTATAATTTAGAGATAAATAAACCTATATTGGCGTGTATTCATTATCTTCTCTGTTACTGATGAGATACACTATTTTAAACAAGATCTTTGAGAAAGAGAAGAGGAAGGTACATTTACACTTCCAGAGTCCTTTGAATAATCTTCCTTCAAGTTCCTGTCTCCCAGAAGGCATAGGCAAGTGTACTTGGGGCCTTAAGTTCTTCCCACACTCCTGATCTTTTTCCTAAGGCAGGCAGCCATCCTAGGGATAGCAATGCATAACTTCTTAATTCACTAAGATGTTCAACTTCTGTGTTAACAATAGCATTTTTAGCTGCTCTTGAAAAGTAAATATCATAATTTCTCATTATTTTAAAGGAGATTAAAGGTAGTTCAAAATTAATAAGAGTCTTAATGTATAATTCCAAAAACAAAAAAATCTATCTTATTAATAATTTTTAATTATACAAACTCATAACCACATATTACTTTTAATAACAAAATTCTGTGAATAAATTTTAAAAACATCTAAATTTATGTAAACTAAAATGCTACAGTCCATTGTTTCGCATACTAGAGTCTGCAAGAATATTCTCGGAGATATACTAATTAAATGAAACTTGATTTCAAGTTTTCTTTTGTTTTGATAATGGCGTAACACAGGTTTAAAGAGGTATATACTGGATAACCCAAACAATTGCCTTAAAACAAAACTGCAATCTATTTTGGAGTAAAATGTTACCACCTATATTTACAACCATATTGGGACTAAGCAATCATAAAAAGACACGATTTAATATTTAATCCACTTAATCTCCAACATTAAACCAAAAACTGTGGAATTCAGTAACCCTTTTTGCTGTTAGTTGATGTTAAACAGGTTATACACATCATTCAAGAATTAAAAACACTGTCATAGCCAATTTATATGTAGAAAACCTCAGCACAAATAATAGAATTAATGTGCATGACTGATCTGTAACCTGATAAATATGGCTTGACTACTGTATATTGTTTGAATGAGCTATAAACACAATGCAAGTTATAAGAAAATTGTTTCAGTTGAAAAAGCCAAGTTTATCTAAATAGAAAAATATAAACGAATTTAAAGTGATTTTCATGTTCTCACAAAGCTTTATTTCCCCATAAATGTTTTATAAAAAGGTACTAACAAATATTTGAGAAAGACCCAACTTTATGGCTTATTTATTTTGTTTTGTCTATGGAATGTCTCAAAAAATACTTTTCCACTTACTCAAATAACATCTTAGTTGTATTATTAGTTGGTAGATTCGGCAGAACTAATTCACCTATATTTACATATTAAGCAATAGTAAAAATGACTCTCACCTACAAAAGATTCAGAAGCAACAAGCTTAAAATGTACTATAGGCATAAAATATTTAACCAAATTTAATATGTAATTATAAAATCATGTAATGCATTAAATCTGTTTTTATTAATTTAATTGCAACCATGGCTTTTAATTCTTCACAGAGGCTTTGTGCTGTTAGTTTCCATATCAGACACTCTTATGAGCTGTTTTGAATTTCATTTACATCTTAAAATATACTCTGCTGTCAAAGTCAATTGATTGCAGAACCCATTCTTCATATATATATTACACACACGCACACATATATATATATATAAATGTTCCAAACAGTCTCTGAGGATTAAATAGGAATAAGAGTACCTACCTTTCAAGTTATGCCTTTTGGTGCCTAATCATGGTTGAGCTATGGAAGACTTCTAAGTGACTATATATTACTTATCATAATAGAGTTATGATAAAATAATACAACATGGTAATACTTTCTGATAAGAACAGCCCATGCTTTTCATTACAAGAAATTATGGAATTATTAATAAGTTTTCAATAATTTTTGTACTGAATTTTTACTAAAGATAAAATTTTAATATCCTATGCATGCAACTGGATCATTAAAAATGATGAATTATGCAGGTACAGAGATATATTTGTTAAGTTTATTAAGCCATTGCTTATTAATAAAATTTCATGATTCAAATTTGATTTTGAACATGTGGACCAACAATCAAAGAGTCCTTAGAAGGAAAGTATTTGCGGAAGATGGATCTTTAGGAGATTTACATTACCCAATTTAATTCTTAAGCTTATGAAAAAATGTAAACATTCATTAGATCTACAAAATAAACCTTAAGTAATCAGAGTAGAAAATGTCTGATTTTAATTCTTGCTCTTCACATCAAATGAGAAATTATCTATATAAGAAATAGAATAACTAAGACTTATGACAGCATCCTTTCTTTTAAAGAGAGCAAATTCCCCATACTGACATAAATATCTATGTGCACAGAATTTTTAATCTAAATTTAGTGGATAAATTTAATTTTATTAAAATTCTCATAAAGATAAGCATTCCTGTTTTACCCATTTTAGAACAAAATGCTCTATTTCAAGATATTGGACTCAAGAATAACACCTGGAAATGTGATGGAAAACTGTCATAAGTCTATCAGAATAATGACTCAACTACCTAAAATGTTTTCTTTTTCCAGGTAAAAACAAATATGCAACTTAAATGTAAATGTAAATAAATATGTTTTCGGGCATGTGTGTATGCATACACGCCATGTGTTTAAAAGAATTGTAACAGTTCTATAATATATTATGATCCAACAGTTCATTCTGATGTGTTCCACACATACGAATACCTTAGAAATCACTAAATTCTTTTTTCCTCATTTCACTTTGAACTAAAGCACATATACATGGACTGTTTTTTAAAGTATTATTTTACATGTAAACAGTGCCATCTTGTGGCGTTTGTAACTATTTGCACACTGGCATAAAATTCATTAAGGACTGTAATTGCCATTTTCTTGACAAGTGTACAGGTTATTGAACACCCTTAGTCTAAAATCAGTTAATATTTTAAAAATAAGAGAATTTTACAGCATGTCTTCAAATAGAAATTTTAAAAGAAACTAAGTCAAGAACCCAAGATTCTATTACTATAAATCTTCTACTAACCAGATATTGAATCTTAGACTATGTAGTCACTCCGGACCTCAGTTTCCTCATCTCTAAGACTGTCCAGCTAAGTTATTAGTTAATTGCCTAAAATTCCATTTGATTCTAGCTTTGGAAATTTTTATGAGTATTTCTGATTTTAGAATTCTAATATGGAATACAGGTCTGTTTATGACATACGTTTTCATATTCATCTCTTTTATAATTTTAGGTTATTTGATTATGCACTCTGCTTGAATTTTCTTCAGAAATAAATCTTAATTTATACTTCTCCCTGTCCAAATAACCTTCCCCTAACAATACACATTAGAAAGATGTCACTGAATTGTGAATAAAAGTAAATTCAAGTAACTGAAAACAAGTTTTTAAAAAACCTTCTGTAAAGATAAGGGTGCATGCTTTAGGTAAGATGGGATCAACGTCAAACCAAGTGCCCAAAAGCTAATGGGAAAGAAGTTCCACCAAAGCTTCTAGAATCGTAAGTGTTACAGTGAAACAGAACAGTCTCAGAGTTGAGCAGCTCTACCTAACATCCCGAGAGCTCTGACCAACTCTACTGTATATGGCAGGCTTGCCACCTTGGATTCTGTACTACCATTTCATTCTTCCTCCATATCAGTCATCAAAACTCAATTCTTTTTTCAAAACGTCTTGCTCTGATGTATACTTTATTACTTAAACTCTGGCATCCATCTAGTCCAGGAACTCAACCTCCTAGGCCTGCATTACTAAAACTGCCATCATGGTTTACTGCTTTTCAAAAACTGATTTAAGAACTTGCATCAGAATCATTTGGGATGCTGGTTAAATCATGTCATCTCCTAGACTCCAGAAAGTAGACCAGCACTGTCCAATAGAAAGATGACAAAAGTCATCTATGTAATTGTAAATGTTCTGGTAGACAGATTAAAAAACTAAAAAGAAACAAGTGAAATTATTTTAATAATATATTTTATTTAATCCAGTGCATGTATAGTATCATTGTAATATATAATCAATTACAAAAAAAAATCAATATACTTTACATTCTTTTTTTATACGAAGTCTTAGAAATCGTACTTTATACTTGTAGCATGTCTCAATTCACACCAGCACACTTCAAGTTCTTAAGTCACATGTGACTAGTGTCTATGGTACTGAGCTGAACCAGACTGAAAGAAGGAGGAACAGAAGCCAGGAATCCACATAGTTTGCAAAATACCCAAGTCATTCTTTCACATGCTCAAGTTTGAGAACCACCACTCTAGATGGTCCACTACACAATCTATTCTACTACCATTACTGAATTTACACTTGAAAAAAAATGCCCCTTTAATTACAACAATCCTAAGAATTTAGAAATCCTTGTACATTCAGTTCAATCAACTCAAATGGGTATTGGTATTCAAAGCTCCCTAAAAGTGGCCTTACCGCCAACCTGCTCTCCAACTAGAAAACATTTTGGGTTCTTCCATGAAGTTTTCCTAGGCAAATATTCAAATATTTATTTAACAAATATTTGTGGGGCACCCAATAAATGTCATCATGAATCCTCTGCCAAAACAGGAAGATACAAAAGATATCTTTAAATAATGATAATGTAATTGTTTTCATTGCAACAGTGAAAGCAGTGCTCTGAAATAGCACTATGGGATGCTATGAGAGTTCTGCATAAGAGCAGAACCTTATACCCTGAGGTGTAAAAGAAAATTTCTTTCATGCAGAAACATTTAAGTTTAAAAAGTATGGATATAATCAGAAATTTGAACAGATAAATCTCAATTTCTGGGCAGAGGAAAGCACCTTACCAAAAGCCCTGAGTTTGAAACGTTACTAAAGGAGTAGGCAGGTTAGAATAGTAACCTGAAAGGAGGCTGCCAGGTAGGCAGAAGCCAGATAAGGTCCAATTTATGAGCCTTCAACTGTTTTTTAAGGATGCATATTTAAACAGAACTAGATTACAAATCCTCAAAAAGCACAGACCATGCTTTCTAAGCCTTAATCATTTCTTACACCTCCTCCTAGAACACAAAGAATTAACAAACACTTCCTTTATATATGGAAATCTCATATATTTTGCCAGCCTTCTAGAATCTCCAAAATTATACTAACAATTATTTGCATCTACTATATTATTATGAAACTGAAGGAAGTCTTTCCTGAAGTGCTAAGTAGTAAATTCCTTAGAAAGAGAAACAATTTATACATGAAGTAAGGTGGGCATCATGCTCTACCAGTGTGATGCCAGAATTCTGGCTCTAACCCAAAATCCTGGTGGAAGGAATGAAAAGGTGGTGATTTAAACACATGCATACACACTTGTACCACAGAGACTAAAGAATGTAAGGAAAATATTTCACAGGGTCAAGTCAGCTTATTACCTCTTATACCTGTTTCACTCTTCAAACTGATCAAATTCTGATACCTAACACTGTGACTAGGCAGAGTTCTGAGATGGCCCCCCAAATTTGTGGCTTCTAGGGAGCACATACTATATAATCCCTCCCCTTGAGTGTGACCAGAAATGTAATTATGAGGCAAAACCACTTTGAAGATTAGCTTCAACAAAGAGGAAATTATCTGGCTGGGACTGACCTAATCACATAAGCCCTTTAAAAGGACCTCCCTGAAGTCAGAGAGACTGGAAGTGGGAGAAGGCCTATGGAAGGGCTACCTGGCAAAAGCACAAGGCTGGCCTCTGGCCAACAGCTAGCAAGCCAATGAGAACCTCAATCTAAGAACAAGGATATTAATTCTGCCAGGAACCAAGGAGGTCAAAAGAGGACCCCAGATTTTAGATGAGATTCCACCTGCAGACAGGTGCCTTTACTTCAAACTTATGAGACTATGTAGAGCACCCAGCTATGCCATGCCCCAGACTCCTGACCTAAAGACTGAGATAACAAATGGGTGTTGTTTTAAACTAATTTATGACAATTTGTTACGCAGCAATAGAAAACGAATACACTCGGGCATTTTTCTCATATAATTAAGTAACAGTATATCTGGTAGTTAAGTTTCTCAGACTTCATTTTACGAATAATTTTCCCAACTGCTTTAAGTATAAAATTGTTTCACATCTCACATGAACATTAGCTGTGCACTATCTCCTTAATACTTCTTATCCTAACATTAAAAGTCATTGAATTTGTGAGTCAAAATTCACTGAAAAGCTCTTCAGTGCCGATGGGCCTTTTTGGTGAGGTGACCTTATTCCTGACCAGTCGCCTAGGGGTGGAGGGGTACACAATGCAAGCTGGCCCAGCAGACGCAGCCACCTGCTGCCCCCAGACTCCGCCTCGCAGGGAGACGGGGCGGGGCATAAACATGAGCTGAGCCCAGGACAGACAAGGGATAGAAAAATGCAAGCAGTTCGTCCCTTTAACCCCTAACCCAATTTCTCAAGAAAAGCCGCCCACACAGTAATCCCTCTAAAACTGTGGCTAGGCTGCCGCGCACGCAGTTACTTTACGAATTCCCAAAGCATCTAGCATGTGCCAACCGCCCGCTAAGGATCGCTGGGGCCACTTATGCCGCAGCTGGCGGACAGTTCATATCACTTTCAAAATATCTTTCAAACTAGGGAACTGTGCTCCTTGGTCGCTCTGTCCCCAGACCTAGGGAGCGGCCACTAAAACCTGGACCTACCATCTTCCCCCATGGGCGCCAGGCAGCCCGCCGTCCACAACTACCGGTGCCCAACAGGCGTCCTCCCGAGCCTAAACGCTGGGAACAGTGTCACCACGCCTACCCACTGCGCCTGCGCGAACGGCCGCTCCTGCGGAGGCCCAGAGATCTTGCGGGACCCAGCTGCGTAGGGCGGGGCCTAAAAGCTTGTCGCGCCTGCGCGAGGGGCCGACGGCGTCCTGCGTCGTTACTTTTGAAACGAGTGGCGGGGAACTGCTCTGGAAACCCCTGGTGTTGCTGTCTGCCGGGTGGAAGCGCGTGCCTTCATCCGTGGGCCTGGCCATGGCGCTGCAGCTCTCCCGGGAGCAAGGCATCACCCTGCGCGGGAGCGCCGAAATCGTGGCCGAGTTCTTCTGTAAGTCCTCGCGCAGGCCGTAGGGCGGGGAGAACGGAGCCCAGGCCGCCCGGCAGGCCCGCGGTTCGGCTTCCGAGGCGGGGGGAAGCCGGGTGGGCCGGAGTGGCCCCGAACCCAAGCCCTCTCAGCCCCGGCCTCCTGCCCGGCAGGAGGAATCTGGGAAGAGGCGGATGCAGGCGCCTCTTCCCGACGCGGGGCTAATGATGGCGGAGGACGCCTAGGTGCTGCTGAGGCCTGCTTCGCGGTACAGCCCCTTCGCCGGGAGTTTCTTTAAAGTGCAGAGCTCACCCCTCACCATCACCCCCGCAAGGTGAAACTGGTCGACGGTGATGGAAGCGCCGTCCTGGACCAGGCCAGTTGTACCTTCTGATAGAACCTGGCAGAACTTGTGAGGATAAAAGGAGGAAAGAGAGAGGGGGAGAGGCTTGCCTGGGCTTTGAACTAGTCAGTCGGTTGCCTATTTTGACATCCTCTAACCACACAGTCTGAATTTGGACTTGTTTTACAATGAAATGAAATTTGCCACTGGGAGATTAATGCAGTTTGGCATTTTTCTTTTATTGCCACATAAATGCAGGTATCACTTTCTCTCTTACTTAGAAGCAAGATTTTAAGGATTTTTAATGCCACTTTGTACCTATTCTGCTTTCAGCAAAACACAGAAACACGTGTGTTTAGACATTTACAGCTTTACACCATTAATGAAACCATAGCCACATCTAAATATGCTTTATTTCCCAAAGTTACAAAGTGACAATGACTTTAATATTTCTTGTTTTCAGCATTTGGCATCAACAGCATTTTATATCAGCGTGGCATATATCCATCCGAAACCTTTACTCGAGTGCAGAAATATGGACTCACCTTGCTTGTAACTACTGATCCTGAACTCATAAAATACCTAAATAATGTGGTGGAACAACTGAAAGGTAATTAATTGTAAAACTGAATTCAACCTGTGGGACTAAACTTAAAAAAGAAGAACTACTAAATAACAGAGCGCTCATTAGAATTTTCTTATTTTCACCTATTTCCATTAGTCATTTTTTTTTAAAATCCTGCCCGAGTCAGTAGCCTTTTCTATCTGAACACTCATCTTTTCCTTTTCGCTCAAGAAGTTGCAGTATTGTTGGATCAATATTTGTTCTCCATCTATTGCTTTTCTTTCATTTTCTAGAATTCCTATTAGTTTCTCTTTCATGTTTCTCTCCACTTAGGAATCCCATTGCTAATTTTTCTGTGTTGTGGGATATTTTGCCCTATCTACCCATTTGACCTTCCAAATTACTAGTTCTAAAAAATGCTACAGCTCTCATCTTTTTTTTTCCTTTTTAATTTTAAAATTCACGAATCATTTTTGTTGTTGTTTTAAGTAACTTCATTTTTTAAATTACATCATTGTATTTTCATAAACTTCAGGGCTAAATCACCCATAGTCATTCATAGGGCTGCACTTGGATGTGTGGAACCTCTTAGAACTAAACTCAAACCCTCCCTGACTGAGTCAAATTTTCCTATTTTATGCTTTCATTGTACCATATTTTGCACCTGCATAGCAGTTACAATTTTAATTTCATGTTAATTGGTGCAGTGATTAGGTTAATGTTATCTCCTACACTCTTGCCTTGGATTAGGATGGAAGTACCGAATGTTTACAATCCTATCCTCAGCACCCACTGCTATACCTGGTATAAATACTGAGAATTTGAAAACAGGAGCTAGGTTATTGATGGGGCAAGTTTTCTGTATAATTTGGAGGAGATCCAAAATAGCAGTGGTAGATAGTTGCTGAGGATAGGAAGTGGGACACGAGAAAAGAGTTGCTTTGTAATGCAGTGAACCAAAAAAGATGCCTTGTTATGTGTTACAGAATGGTTATGCAAGTGTTCAGTGCAGAAATTGGTGGTAGTCATCTCAAATATTGAAAGTGGTGAGGTCCTTGAAAGATGGCAGTTTGATATTGAGTGTGACAAGACTGCAAAAGATGACAGGTAAGTAGGAATTTAAATTATTTCCACTTTCATATGCTTGTTCTAAAACTTGTTTTCTTTACAAAATGAGTTCTAATTATATTGAACAAGTTTCAAAGAAGGTATAGTTTTTTCTAGGATGTTTAATTTGATCTTCAGTCTTCTGTGGAAAAGAACTGTGCTTACTTTGGCATGTCACTGACTTGTATAGTATTGCCTTTAGTCTAAATTGGTGAATTTCAAATTGTAGTATTTATGGTGGTATATGCAAAACTCCATACAGTATACTAGGTGGCCCATTTTATAAATTGTTTAAAGGTACTTTTAAGCTTAAGGGATTATCCTAGACTCTCCCAGCTTAAGATGCAGCTCTACTGTATTTCACTTAACGCCACAAATTTCCTAAGACACTTCATAAACTCTGAAGTTTCCAGACTACCTGAATGGGAAATACCCATCATTATGTGCTAATGACTAGCATTGTCCTAGGCATACTCACCTGTAAATTCAGAACCATTTCTCATAATGAAATGTAGTTTGCTTCTGAAGCCTTTGGTCTCTTTTAGGAAATGTTTAGCTTATAAAAATAATTTGATATACAATTTAATATCTTATTTGAGACAATAGGGAATTAGACATTTAGGCATTACTAAAAATGCCAAAATGATTATACCAATTAAATATTTTAGATACCACTGTTATTTTTTTTTTTAAGAGGTACTGAAGTTTTCCTAACTTGAAGCACTTGGCATATTTTCTGGTCATCTGATACAAAATGACCTGATCCTAAGACCAACCATAAAAAATGATTGGAAGGATAAATGAAATAATAAAAATACATACTATGCCTACTGTGGTATTATGGGTCCTAATGATGTACTCATTTTCTAAAAAACTCCTTTTTAATGTATTACTTATTTGATTTTGGAATCATTTAATTAGATAAATAATCTTACAAATGCTTTAAATAACTCGTTAAAACTTAAATTAATTGATTTGGTTTCTTTGGTAGTGCACCCAGAGAAAAGTCTCAGAAAGCTATCCAAGATGAAATCCGCTCAGTGATCAGACAGATCACAGCTACAGTGACATTTCTGCCACTGTTGGAAGTTTCCTGTAAGTATTATACAACGTCACATTGCCTTAAATTTGTTGGGGAAAAGACTAAGCTACTATTTTAAGAATTACCCCTTTATTAAATTTTTTCTTAATTATCAACATCATGTAATAAAAATGAGAAAGCATTATAAAGGAAAAGTAATGTTATATGCATTCTGGAAAATTTGGAAATGCTGAAAAGGAAAGGAATGAAAGTATTCCACAACACTCACTCTTGAATGTTTTGATGTAATTTCTTTCATTATCTTCATTTCTTACACACTTTTATGTATTGATATATATTTAAGACTATAGCTATAATTGTGTCTTGCTTTTCTATCTTCCTTATTCCTTCAAACATCAGATATGTCCTGAAAACCTACTATATGTCACACTCTGTTCTAGGCACTAGGATACATCAGTCACAGAACCAAGAAGTTAGCTTTACTGTAGGTTACATTCATGCTATCCCATGTGATTGATTATACACTTTCTACAAATATTTTTAACGGTTTTTTCTTTAAAGAAAAAAAAAACTTGAATTTTTCATAAGATAAAGTGAAAGGAGTGTGATATTTTCTGTACTACAGTAAATTTCCATTGAAGAAAAGCAGTGAACTAGTTTTACAGACCAGGCTAAACTACATTTCTAACACTGTGTGGTTCAAAATGTGAGGGAGACAGGGCAGGTAGTTTTACTTTTGAAAAAATAATGTACCTTAATTATTTTATCCCCAATTTAGGTTCATTTGATCTCCTGATTTATACAGACAAAGATTTGGTTGTACCTGAAAAGTGGGAAGAGTCAGGACCACAGTTCATTACCAATTCTGAAGAAGTTCGTCTTCGTTCATTTACTACTACAATTCACAAAGTAAATAGCATGGTAGCCTACAAAATTCCTGTCAATGACTGAGGATGAGCTAAAGACAGTAATGTACTTGTATCCTCAAATGTGGTTTTCCTGAAACCAAATCAACTTTAGTTGATATATTTCATTGGTTAATTTTTAGATGGGGAAAACTTAACATTATACTTTACTGAATCTGTGCATAATTGTTCCATTCCTTGGTACCTGTTTCACTTTCCATAGGGCTGATGTAAGTTATTGCACACTGTTGCAAAGGGAACTAGCAGATTTCATTAGCATTGTAATGTCAATTCCTTTGAAGGTAGTACCGTAGATGGAAAAACTTTTGCCATAAAGCTAAATGTTTTTCTAAATCAGACCTTTTGGTCAAGCAGCTTGACTCAGAATATACAGAAATATTTAAATATAAAATAGAGCAAAAGAAATATGAATATTCAGAATATTTGTTTAGGTCCTGAAAGTAACTAATGATAGTCCATAAGTAATAAAATATTGTTCTTATTAGGTCCTTTTGCCATTTCATTTGTATAGTTTCCATATTGAAAAATTTTCCAATTACTTGATTTTAATTTATATAACTTGAACCCATGAAGCTATGGATATTCCTACTGTTCAAATTGCTATGATACCAAACTTTTAAGAATGTCCTTTTATGTTTTATAAAATCAAGCTTTAAATGACAATGATGAAATAAAGTTAAATGTGTATGTTTTAAATTTGTCTTACAATATTTTTATATTGGTGTGGTGTTAATACAGCTAAATAGTTATGATGCATTAAGTACAGCGTATTATTTCTTATGCCTACTATGGTTGTAGGGCCTAAGAATTCAAAGTTGAGTAAGTCTTGAGGTACTTTCAATTTAATGGACAAGCTTTTATTGTACCCCCTTCATCTCATAACAGTAGATTTAAAATAAACATTCTTTTTGTAAAATGATAAATGTCCTTTGTAATTAATTCAGTTTAGCAAATTTTGGATTGTAGAACGTTTCTATACTCTTAGCCTATTGTTTGTCTAATTTTCCATATACAGTTGACCTTTGAACAGTGCAGGGACTGGATCACTGACCCTCCAGGCAGTTGAAAATCCCAGTATAACTTACAGCCAGCCCTCCATATCTGTGGTTACTCCATACCCCTGGATTCAACCAGCTCCGGATCGTGTAGTACTGTAGTATTCATTACAGTACTGAAGCTTGAGATCTTATGAAGGAGAGGAAAATATATGGCAAAGGACCATGAAGTAACCAAACAGGTTTACTTCATTATGTATTTGTCTTTATTATTTCACCTGGATAATCTTCTCTCTGATCCAATTGTGTGCTTGTTAAGAATAAAGGAAAATGTCTTACATCCTTTCATCTCTTAGAGCTGCTGGACAAATAGGTGCCAATTTTTGATGATGGGTATCGTGAATGCTGTTGCAAAGGCCAATCTCTAAAGGGTTGTTGAAGCTGTCTAACTGAGGTTCACCCACAAGTCTTCCTGAATAAGAAAGTAGGTACTCAGAAATGGAAATAATGTTTATTTAGGGATGGTCAAGAGTCAACATTTGAATTCTTGAGCTGTTCATAATCTGTTTAACATTTGAAATATGCATTGAGAAGGAAAGCAGAAATAGAGCTTGAGTAAAAATATGGAGAGAGTTGAAAATTATGGTCCTATTTTTAGGAAATATGTTTGAAAGTTTTTATAGAAAGCAATGACTGCTTCAGGAAACACTGAATGCCCCTTTGTTAAACAATGGGAATAATAAAATGTGGTTCTTGCTCCAAAAAAGCTCACCAGCAGCAACATTATATATTGCTGAAAATACATTTCTGTCATTTATGTTTCTGACAAATTAAGTGATCCTAATATTACTACTTTTGTGATTTATTGTGGTACTTACTTCTCTCTCCTTTAAGAGTTATGTCCAGAAATTAATGCTTTGGATTTGAATGTTACCTTCAATAACAGGAGCTTCTGCCATACAATCTATTGCCTGCAAGTTACTCTATAGTATCAGTTCTGCATCAACTAGGCTCTTCTTTTTTTGAAAACAGAAAAAAATTGGCTTTGAAAAAATTTAATGGAAGAATATTAGCTATGTAAAGAATCAAAGGAAAGGCTGAAAACCAGAGAACTAGGGTAGCCCCAGGGATTTTCAGTGACAAATTTGTGAACTCTGCATGTCTTTATGTAATATATGGACCACTGGTGTTACCCAGTGATCTATCCAAATGACTCAGATTGCTGGTTTAAAAAAAGTGACAATGAAAAGCTTTGTTTGCATTTTAACAAGCTGCGATGTAAGACTAAGAATTAGGGGAAACTGCATTTTTAAATACTTTGATCATTTCATCTCAGCCAACATCGTTAACATGGTTAAATTAGACTTCTTACACCATTTTGCATGTTAACTGTTTACTCTTGTGAGGATTCTGAGGAGCCAGTCTTGATCTTTCTCACCTCTTACAGATTATGTATCAATTCAGAAATACACATATTGGAGTTGAATGGGATCCAGGCTATGAGCTTTACTGATAAAGCTAGATTGGAAAAGCTTTGGCCTAAGGTTCCAGCTGGACTTGTCCCACCCTCCTTCTACACCTTCAGACTCACCCTGGGAGGAAGATATTTAAACCAATAGATGAAAGAACTGTGACTGACTTCATACCATGTTAAACAGAGAGAAGCTAAGATTCCAAGAGAATCTGGTGGGCTTCTAGACCTGCCTGGGCTCTGACTCCGTTTTGCTCACCATAGGTAGAGGAATGAAACCATGTTCCAGTTGAGCCCATCAAGGTTTGAAATAGAGCTCCAGAAGGGACTGAACCACACCTGGTCTTCAGGATCCTTCTCTCAGTACCATCAGTCAGACAAATCAAGCCTCCATGGGAATTTTTACACAGAGGTATAACAATCTCATGTCTCCATTGGCTTTTGTTGTAGAGCAAACAACCATAACATAGCAACAATAAGCATTTTTTCCTCCTTCAAGTCTGCAGGTCAGCTGGGGTGTTGTCTTCATTCTCACCTAAGTCTACAGGTCATGTGTTATTCTACCACTGAAAGGGCAGTGACTAGCCAGAATTCTTGAAGCTTAGTTTCAGAACTTGCACACTGACACTCTTCCACATTCCACTGGCCAAGAACTTGCACACTGACACTTTTCCATATTCCACTGGCCAAGGCAAGTCTTATGGCTAAGCCAAACTTCAGTGGGGAAGGGAAGTATATACTCCTCCCAAGGAGATGGGGGAGAGGTGTGAAAATACGGTGAAAGGATCTAACAGACCAGGGGTTGGCAAACGTTTTCTGTAAAGGGTCAGATACTAGTTTAGGCTTTGCAGCCATATGGTCTCTTGCACCTACTCAAGTGATTCCATCATAACTTGAAAGCAGCCTTAGACAGCAAGTAAACGAATGAGCATGGCTGTGTTCCAATTACAAAAAACAGACGGTGGGCTATATTTGGCACACAGGTTGTAGTTTGCTGACCCTGTAATAGATCTGTTTGCTGTTTTGTTCACAAATATTCAAACCCCTCCCTGGCTCAGAGCAATTGATTTTGTGATATTCAGGGCTCACATTTAAAGCAACATCATTTGTTTTCTCCATCCATGGTATCTCAAATGGGATGGCTCTTTATCCCATATTCTGCAAAACACAACTCGCTATTTAAGGTACTCCTCAGGACACCCCACAGTGAATTTTGATCTGAAAACTGGGAAGGGAGGTTCTTTGGCGCATGATATGTACGAAGAGATTCAAAATAGCATAAAGGCTACACGCCTCCATTTTTAATCACTATATAAACATGCATGCTGAATAAATGTTACTATTAGAATGCATTCAAGTTTCTTAGTTTCATTAACCTCCTATATATTTTAGCATATGAACTCCAAAATCATAAGCATAATAAAGTAGGTATCCACATAGACATTTAATTTTTCTTTACCTTCTGTTTCCATTTAATTGCTTAGTCTGTAAAATTTATCTTAATTTTATTTTCTGTGAAAGATCAGAATAGCTATGATGTTACATTGTAATGCCTGTATTTTCCACCAGGTGTCACTAATGTTGTAATACTTAAAGTGAATTTCTTCTGACTCTAAATTAGACTAATATTCTGCTTTTCTTATTGGAAGTTAACATTGGGATTTCTGTCTACAAAAATATGAAGGAATCAGAGGGAAAAACACAGCATCTGTCTTTTGCTAGGCACTTTACATGAACTATTTCATTTAATTCTCAGGCTTTAGTGCACAAGCGGAATCGTGGGGTCAATGGGCATGCAGATGGCACTATGTTTTTAAAGTTTAGATGGCCTCTTTTGACCTCAGCCAAGGAAGCTCATTTGACTCCACAACAAGCACATCAAAAGCAATTCTTCACCCTCTTCTTAATGGTTCTTACCTTCTACATCCTTTTAGCAATTGAGTGTCTAGACCAAATTACTTTTCCTTTACTGGGCTTTGAGTTTCATTGGTGAGTTTGTATTTACACTTTCCTCAGATGACTTTGACCAATGAATGGAAGGAACCAAAACAGAGAGGACTTTATCCTATGCCTTACCTATATTGTTTATAGACTAAATCAAGTGTGAATTTTCAAGCATCTGTGAAACAGTTTTCCAACTAATCAGAAGAATTGTTCATTTAACTACCTCGGTTACTCCTTGGGGAATTAATTTTTGGCTTAACTTGTAAATAACATTTTCTCATTCAGTTTTTACTCAGTGTATGAAATTATATTTCAAGTTATTTGGTTCAGTGTGACCATGATAAAGGTTTGTGTTGGAACGACTATGGAATAGAACCTGTCTGCTAAACTTCACATTTTACTAGTTATATTTTCTAAAAACAGATCTTTAGCAATCTTTCCATTCTTGAATATGGCTTTGAAAGTCAGCAGTATTAACCTATGCTTATTTAAAAAAAAAAAAATCTAGCTGGGAAAGCTACTTAATCTCCATTAGAGTTGACAATGCTGTTCCAATCTGGCAAAAACATTGTAGCCCTAGCAACAAAACTATTAGAAAAGGCCTAGAGGGAAAAATGTCAGAGTTGACCCTCTGATTTCACAAGTCAGTTTATGTTACCATTTCACCTATTTTTGTCTTCCTACCATTTGATCTATTTTTACACTAGAGAAACATAATATAGTTTCATTTATTTGTGTAAAGTCCATTTTCATCAACATTTATCTGCATCATTTTGCTATGTAAGCTTGTTTGCACAAAGGAACTTACATCAGATTAAAAGCTTCATTGTCTTGGAATTTTATGTGTGGAAAAGGCTTCCGAGTATAAGCAGGCCAACCATACTCCATTTCCATGCAAGGGAAAGCTCTCAAACGTCTTTAAAAACTATATAGATACGGACATATTGAGTGGAGGCCTAGACATGGATATGATTTCTATCTAAATGGCAGTCTCACTGTCTAAGTGCAAAAGTTAGTGGTTTTAAAGATTGAGTCAGTGATACCCAAAATATTTCATGTCTAAAATACAGTTCTTGTATCACTGTACTCAATCATAATAGTCAATACAGCTCTTTAGAAACCAGTTCAAAGGTTCCAGATCTAAGAAAGGAAATTTATAGGCAATGATCATCTACCATGTGCCAAGTATCAGTTAGGTGCTTTACACCTGTTCAGCCTCGTTCCTTCTAGGTGCATAGAGGCTGGGGCTGGTGGAGAAGTGGGAGACTTGGGCTACAGCCTGTGGTCTTGGAAACTGGTGATGGGACATGGGGAGAACCATGAAGCAAAGAAAATGATGAAGTCTGAGTCCCAAATGACAAGTCCTCTGGAGTAAGGAATAGCTCCAAAACCTCAATTCAGGCTGTGAGGGAAGAACAGTGTGGAAAGAGAAGGACTGGATCCAAAATGAACGTTTTATAACTGCTGACGCCCAGTGAGTCCCAGAGGATAACCGTGAAGGAGCACTGCGTAGGGAGAAAGAATCCTTCATAGAGTACCTTAGGCTCAACTTGTGGGCAGGGAGGGGATTCGTCAACAAATTAGTACACTACATGCATTATCTCAATCCTCACAACCCAATGAGAGTTACTATCCCCATTTTACACCCGTAAAAAGTGAGATTCGGGAAGGTTAAGTAATTTGCCCAGCTTCAAACATCCAGAATACATTCCCAGGCCTGACTCCAAAGCCTGTATTCTTACTGTATCTCATTGCCTCTCAGAGACTAGGGAACAAGGAAGGGTCCCCCTGTTCCAGGATGCAGACTCAGCCAAGGAGACTACTATACCACCTGCATCTAACTCCAGCTGGAGAAGTGAAAACTCACGGCCACAATGTTTGAGCGTCAAGGTACATTAACTTTTTAAAAAACTCTTTTTCATAATAAGCTGTCACTAAATGTTTATTAACACAGAGCCTTTCTGCTGTGTAACAGGAGCATTCATTTTCTTGCATCAACATTTTCTTCTCTCATTCCTTTCACTTGTTTTTGTAACTAAATGCTGTGTTGGAATTTGGGCTTCTGCTTTATGGGCTTTAACCAGTTTGAGAAATAGACACAGAAAACAGATTGAAATGTATGTATTATCATCTATATTACGGGGTTTCCTAGTAAAGCTGCGTAGGAGCAAGAGGCTTGCACCTAAAGCAGAAATAGGTTTGCTACTACTCCCCCATAAATGAAATGTGGAACAGTCAGACAACTTCGGTCTTCCTCACTCAAGCCCAACTCCAGCATGGGAGTAAGAAGTGCCACTCCCTGAACGCCAAAGCCAGAGTTAGAAAGCACTGTACCTGAGCTCCAGCAAGCCTTGGAAAAAGTTCTTTGTTGCTTGGGATGGTGTGAGAGAGAAGGTGGAGAGAGGGGCCCCCAATATTTCTCCAGTACCACTTTCCATCATCAGGATCAGAGCAGAAACCTGAAGAGTGGAGTAACATGCATCCCTCCCAGTATTTGCCAGGTTTTTTTTTAATATAAATTTATTTATTTTATTTATTTATTTTTGGCTGCGTTGGGTCTTCGTTGCTGTGCACGGGCTTTCTCTAGTTGTGGCGAGCAGAGGCTACTCTTCATTGTGGTGCATGGGCTTCTCATTGCAGTGGCTTCTCTTGTTGTGAAGCACAGGCTCTAGGCGCACGGGCTTCAGTAGTTGTGGCACGCAGGCTCAGGATTTGTGGCTCACAGGCTCTAGAGCGCAGGCTCAGTAGTTGTGGTGCATGGGCTTAGTTGCTCCACGGCATGTGGGATCTTCCCGGACCAGGGCTCGAACCCATGTCCCCTGCATTGGCAGGCGGATTCTTAACCACTGCGCCGCCAGGGAAGCCCATTTGCCAGGTTTTTAATCTTTTAGCATATTACGATGCCAGTTGATTTTAGGTAGCAGGGTGATGGTAATAGGAATTTTAAAAAAATGTTAGTAATTACGTATTTTAATCTGTATTCAGAAAAATATATAACATATTTTAACATATCATGAGCTAAAGATTTTTAAAGTACACACCTTATTTTTTTTTAATGTATCAGTATTGGGATGGGTGATATGCAAATAAAAATCATGAAGGCAGCACATATATGAAGGAAGGCTGGGAAATGATGTCATAAAACACTGTACTTAAGTCAGAAGTAAGCCAGGGCGGGCTGCATGCTCAGAGTGCTGCTGTGCTCTTACCATCCTACACTCCACTTCTTTCTACACAACGTTCCCCTCTGGAACTGCTGATGGGCATTTCACTTTTTGCCCACAAAAGACTCTAACAACATGAGTCAGACAGGATTCCATGCAGCACCCTAAGCTCAAAATTCACTCCCTATTCTATTCTTATCACTAATTATGTCCTGTCACATTGTCCAAAATAGATCATCAGACTTTATGAAACGAATACAAAGACTGGATCAACAACATAAAAATGTCCCAAATTTGAACAATAGGAAACTCTTATTTTTCAGCTTCCTCAAAACGAAATCCCCTTGTAAATAAAAGCCCATGGAAATTAAAGTCCAAATGCCTTCATTCCCTATTTTATACAATTGGCTCAGTCTCAGCCGGAGGGTCTTAGTTGCCTGGATTCCTATATCTGCAGCTGTGTCCTAGGCTGTCTTTCATAGGAATATAGCTTCTTCAGCCTCTTTAAATTCAAATCTCTAGTTAGCTCTACTCTCCAAGGGGAGGGTAGCCACAAAGGAAACTGCAGCTCCACTAGAGAAGTTATCACAAACAAAATTATGATCCCCAAATTAAGTGAATGGTATTATGTGGCTTGACATTGCTATTCTCAGCCAAAGAGCATGGCAGATAACTTAGTGGTACCTGCACTGGAGACAGTGAGGACCTGAGAACACCTGGTTTCAGTCCCATGGCAGGTCAGCCAGCTGCACCAGTGTCGATCGAGTCCACAGCCTGGGAACCTGTGTTTACTGACCAGTAACTGCCCAACAGTTGTGCTTCTACGTGTATAATATATTTGTGTATTTCTTCGTGTTTTTTCTTGTTTTGTTTTGTTTGGGTGATGCTTGTGGGGATCTCCCCATATATATTGCCTACTTTCTCTCAGAGAGTGACATTTGAGACATTATTGCCTTCTTAGAAAATTTAGATATTCTGGTTTCTTCATTTCCTCCTGTCAATTGTCTCATGCAAGATTGTGGTCTAGAGAAAACCTCTACTCCCAAATTCTTCCAAGTGTGTTCTCTGTAGGGGAGAAGTATACTCTTCTCTGTGAAAACATGAGGGATGGGGTAGAGACCATCACCCTACTTCTTAGCACTATGTTTAAATAATATACACTGTTTTATTTATTATGATAATAGTGATTGTCATCACTCTTCCATAAATTTTTTCCTTCCTACCTAGGCAGGTTGAGTTGGACCCAGCTAGGCAGTAGGTGACTAGAGTCAAAATTAAATTAAAAAAAAAACAATTAAAACACCAGGATCACAGTAAAGGCCAGTGAGTCAGGATTACTCTTGTACATGGTCAGTGGGAATGTAAACTGGTTCAGCCACTGTGGAAAACAGTATGGAAATTCCTCAAAAAATTAAGAATAGAACTTCTAAATGATTCAGCAATTCTACTTGTGGGTATTTATCTGAAGAAAACAAAAACACTAGTTCGAAAAGATATATTCACCCCTATGTTCACTGCAGGATTATTACAACAGCCAAGATATGGAAACAACCTAAATGTACAAGGATGGATGAATGGATAAAGAAGATTTAATGTGTATATATATATATATACACACAACAGAATACTATGTAGCCATAAGAGAAGGAAATCTTGCCATTTGCTACAACATGGATGGACCTTGAGGGTATTATGCTAAGTGAAATAAGTCAGATGAAGAAAGACAAATACCATATAATTTCCCTTTTATGTTGAATATAAAAAACAAAGCAAACAAACAAAAGAAAAACAAACTCACAGATTAAGAGAACAGATTGGTAGGTTACCAGAAGTGAAGGGATTGGAAGAAGGGTGAAGTGAGTGAAGGGGATCAACTGTATGGTGATGGATGGTAACTAGACTTACAGGGCTGGTTACTTTGTAGTGTATACAAATAGCAATTTATAATGCTGTATACCTGAAATGTGTATAAATGTTATACACCAATTTTACCTCAATTAAAAAAAAAAGAGGGCTTCCCTGGTGGTGCAGTGGTTGAGAGTCCGCCTGCTGATGCAGGGGACACGGCTTCATGCCCCGGTCTGGGAAGATCCCACATGCTGCGGAGCAGCTGGGCCTGTGAGCCATGGCCGCTGAGCCTGCGCATCCGGAGCCTGTGCTCCGCAACGGGAGAGGCCACAGCAGTGAGAGGCCCGTGTACCGCCAAAAAAAAAAAAAAGAAAAAAAAGTAACAGAAGGATACCGAAGTTTAGCAAAATTTTAAGGAGATTCCAAATGTCACAGATTAAAGTACTCAAAAGTTAGTATTCCAAAAGGTGGGGCCATTGAAAACATAGAACACAAGCACAAACAAAAAATAACCTAAACCTAAACTTCAGGGCAGAAACTTTTCTGTTCTTACGCCTTCCTGTCTCAGTAGGATCTGACCATTAGTGTAAGGAGAGAGACTGCAGCTGTGGAGGAAAATGGTGCCAAGAACTGCAGCTGCAGGAATTTTTTTGTTTTTTTTTTCACTTTTTACTTTTGACATGTAAAGTTAATACATACACAAGTTAAAAAACATCAAACAGTACAGAGTGGTACTAAATGAAAAGTAAGTTTACCTCATTCTCCCCACTCCCCATTTCTAATCCAGCTCCCTTGGAGTATAGTTGCTTTACAATGTTGTGTTAGTTTCTGCTGTACAGCAAAGTGAATCAGCTATATGTATACATATATCCCCTCTTTTCTGGATTTCCTTCCCATTTAGGTCACCACAGAGCACTGAGTAGAGCTCCCTGTGCTATACAGTAGGTTCTCATTAGTTATCTATTTTATACATAGTATCAATAGTGTATATGTGTCTATCCCAATCTCCCAATTCATCCCACCCCCCCACCAGCTCCCTTTTTTTTTTTTTTGGTACGTGGGCCTCTCACTGTTGTGGCCTCTCCTGTTTCAGAGCACAGGCTCCGGACGCGCAGGCTCAGCGGCCATGGCTCACGGGCCCAGCCGCTCCGTGGCATGCGGGATCTTCCCGGACCGGGGCACGAACCCGTTTCCCCTGCATCGGCAGGCAGACTCTCAACCACGGCGCCACCAGGGAAGCCCCCCACCTCCCTATTTTTAAACATTTTTTATTCTGCTGCTGGTTATTACCATACCTCTGAAACTTATGTTAATTCCTCCATTTCTCGTTCATCAACTTTAGATAGTATCTATTAAAAGATGATAAATTTAGTTCATATTTCTTTATCCACTACTAAGTTTTTCCAGTTAAAGTATTTTGGTTCTTCTGATGTTTATCCATAATTTTAAAGAATATGCTTAAACCCCATATTTTGTTACATAAATTTTAGATAGTATATCTTGATTCCTTACTAGATAAGGTGAGAAAAATCTGTCTGACATTACTTTCCACATCTCTCTGCTGCCTTAACAGACTTCCGTTTTTTTTTACATTATCAATGTTAATATTAGATTCTCTTTTATAGTTACTATTGTCTTCCAAGTTTTGTTTATATGTTGATTCTACAAACTGAAATAGCATTTACATTATTCCAATTATTAAATTACTCCTTACTGAAAGACTGAATAGCTCTACCTATTGAGGAAAAAAAGGTAATCTATATCATCAAAATGGAAAGATGAATATTCCAAGTGTCAGGCTCAAATGGGATTCCTGAAACCCAATCTTCAAGAATTTCTATTAAATTATTCATTTAGCCAATGATACCTTTAATTTCCAAGAAATCTTTTTTCTTTGATTATTCTTGTTACCCAGCCACCTATTCTTTGGCTTCTTGACTCTGAAGATGTTAGGGTTTGGGTTTTTTTTTTAATCATTTCTTTTTCAGTTCTCTTAATTAACTGTTTTCTTCAGGAGTCAACTGTTACATCTGTTCCACTTGCACCTTCTCGTTTTTGCTGTTGGTTTCTTCTAAATTTTCTGGTTTTGTTTTGTTTTGTTTTTTTCCATACACATGCATGATTAAAAAGATTGATCAATACTGGTAGCATGATTTTCAACTGTGCTATTATAGACCTGTCCCTTGAATGAAAAGATGAATGGTAGAGTCTATGTACATATAAGCTAGTACAGTCAGCCCTATGCATCCATAAGTTCCACATCCACAGATTCAACCAACTTAAGATCCAAAATATTCCAAAAATATTCCAGAAAGTTCCAAAATGCAATACTTAAATTGGCTGTGCGCTGGCAACTATGTACCTAGCATTTACATTGTATTAGGTATTATAAGTAATATAGATGATGTAAAGCATACAAAAGGATGTGCATAGGTTATATGCAAATACTGTGCCATTTTATATAACAGACTCGAACATCTGTGGATTGTGGTATCCACAGGGCATCCTGGAACTGATTGCCCACAGATACTGAGGGATGACTGTATTCTTTAAGGGTACGTTTAGATATTTTGTTAACCATGTATTTTTTTTTGAAATTTGAAATACATTTTTAATGTATTTTTTTGAAATTTGACTTTTAAAAAAATAAATGAAAGTATCATTTATTTTATTTACTTAGTTTTTTGTGTGCCAGAATTCACTCACTCACTCTCTATTACGAATACGCCTTGGACCGAGGGCCTGAGGTTAAACATAATTTCCAGGTATGGTCAGCAGAGGGTAGTGGAACAAGTGCTCACTGCCCAGGCCTGGGCATCCCTCTCTTTTACATTTTTGTGGAGGTAAAAATCAATTAGCAGGCAGTAGAAGGTCCAGAGTGCCAGAATCAGGAGAGAAATTACTCACAGGGACAGTGACCTAGAATGGGGATTAGGCTGAGGAGGCAGTGGAAAGGTTTAGCCACAATTCACAGCCTGGTATCTGTCACAGAGATGTGGACAGCTAGACATCAGGAGGTGAATCATCAATTAGAGCACTTTCACAGTTCTGACTGCTACTCCCAGCCTGTCTAAAACCCAAGGTCTGGCTCCTTAAAGTAACAGGAGTTAACTCTCCACCTTGGGAACTGATACAAACTTCCTGTCTGAGCGTTGGTCCGCGCTGCCAACATTGGCTAAGGACTCCACAGCCAGCCATTTTGAGGAGGAGAGAATGGGGTATGGGCACCAAATGCAAATGCTGACAGTTAATGTAAACACTCAGATACATTCCAATTAAATAATTTGGGAGTCAACCTAAACATGATGTGGCTTAAATATCTCTTCTTCCCTCCTCCAGAGGGGAAACGTTGTTTAGTTGTGGAAACACTATATGACTTTGAAATTAGACAAATGTGACTCTATGAATTGTTAGGTATATGGCTCTCAGTTACTTAACTCTACTGAGCCTCAGTTTCTCCATCTGTAAAACTATAAATAATGATTCTTACCTCACAAATCTGCTGCAAAGAAATGAGATGATGTACATAAACTGCGTGGCAAGGAGCTTGGCAACTTGTAGTCAGTCAACACTGGTACCTGTTCTGTCTCCCTGTCTTTATCTTGGAAGAAGATCCATGATACTACTTGCTATCTTTGAATACAAAGTCTCGCTGTCTCCCAAGAGCATACTAACATTAATTGAGGGATTACTGTGTTAGGTACCATAGTAAGTTTTCTGAAGTGCTACCTCACTTAATTTTCATAACCAGGCTATAAGGAGTGTACTTTTATCATCATCTCCATTTTACAAATGAGGACATTGTAAACTGGTTTTCCTAGTCTTCTCACATAGGGAGTAAAGAACAAGGAGGGATTCAAAACAGGTAATTGGATTCCAGAACTCATGCACTTGGCAATACACAATCTGTTTTCCAATACAGACATTTAATCAAAGATTTACAAATCTAGGGGAAAAAATAGAATTAAGAAAATAGTCTTGTATTTGCAGTGTGTTTAAATGTTGGTACTATTGGCATAGGATCACCTCTTTTATTTGATATTTAGGGCAAAAGTTCAGTGTTCAATGAAATAAATGAAAACACTTTGTTGCAGACTTAGAGAACAGACATGTGGACACAGCAGGGGAAGGGGAGGGTGGGATGAATTGGGAGATTAGGATTGACATATACACTACCATGTGTAAAACAGAGAGCTAGTGGGAACCCGCTGTAAAGCACAGGGAGCTCAGCTCGGTGCTCTGTGATGACCTAGATGGGTGGGATGGGGCGGGGTGGGAGGGAGGTCCGGGAGGGAGGGAATATGTGTATACATATAGCTGATTCACTTCACTGTATAGCAGAAACTAACACAACATTGTAAAGTAATTATACTCCAATAAAAAAATACATTAATAATTTTTTTTTCAAAAAAAGAAAACACCTTGTCACTGTTATTCCATTTAGAGTTCTTTCATAAAATTAAAAGAACTAACAACGGTATTTGGAAGACATTCAGCTTTAGCTATTACATTTAAAGATAACTATTACATGACTAAGGAAAGCTTCCTTGATCTTTCTGAGGAAAGGTTTTCTCTCTTTTGCTTCACTACAAGGGGAAGATGGTACAAAAACACTTCTTTCTCAATGGATGCCTAAAAAACAATCACAATCCTGGTTACATGTAAGAATCATGCAAAACGCTTTTTATAAATACAGGTTTTCTGGATCTGGTGACTCAAAACCTCTGGGAGAGTACAGCCTGAAAAGCTCCTCAAAGCAATTCTGATGCATATCAGAACTGATTACCAGTGACTAGATTCTTGAAGGGGAGAAGTCTTCCTGGCCTCTAACCTCTCCAAAAGGGAGAGGCAGAGAATGGAGATAATTTGGGAATTGGGGAAGGTGCAGAGATACGTCTGCCTACGTTTCTTGCCTTACATAGATTCTGCCAAATGCTTGATAAGAGGCCAAAAAGTGTTACCCAATGAGCCTCCATGGTTCTAAATACAGTCAAGCATGTCCAGACTAGCACTGTCCCTTTAAAAGTGGTGAGCAGTCTCTGGAGGCCACTGTCTATATGCTGCATCTGTGCTAGTTTGGTTTTAAGAGGAGAGGCCTTAACAAGGTCACAGAGGACTAAAAAGACCTGTGCTTCTGGCTTCCACCCACCTTTTCAGACTTACTTCACCTTCCTGTACCTTCTGTTAGTGTCTCCAATTTATCAAACTCTTTCATGTCTCTGAAATTTCATATACTCAAATTCTATCCCTTCAGCATGAAATATGAAACATCCTCTCCCGGACTTCCCTGGTGGCGCAGTGGTTAAGAATCCACATGCCAATGCTAGGGGACATGGGTTTGATCTCTGGTCCAGGAAGTTCCCACATGCCGCGGACTGACTAAGCCCGTGCGCCACAACTACTGAGCCTGTGCTCTAGAGCCCACGAGCCACAACTACTGAGCCCACGTGCCTAGAGCCCATGCTCACAAGAGAAGCCATCACAATGAGAAGCCCACGTACCGCAACGAAGAGTAGCCCCTGCTTGCTGCAACTGGAGAAAGCCCACGCACAGCAACAAAGACCCAACGCAGCAAGCAAGCAAGCAAGAAATAAATGAATAAATTTATTTATTTAAAAAAAGAAACATCCTCTCCCAACACATATTCTTTTCTCTTCTCCTCTTCTACTTCTCTTTCCCTTTCTCTCTCTCTCTCCCCCGTCTCTCCCCCTCCTTCCCTCCATACCTCTTTCCCTCTCTCCCTTCCTCCCCTCCCCCCCCCAATTAATTCCAAATAATCTTTTAAAGCTCATTTCAAAGGAGCTTTTCAAAGAAGCCTTCCTTGCCTGCCCTCTCCACAATCACAAGTCAGGTGTCCGGTCTCTCTTGTTTGCTCATCTCACTCTAATTTTTCTTTGTAGTACCTACCAGAGTCTGGCATTAAGAGTTATTGGTGAGACTCTGTTTAGTTTCTGCCTCCCCAATTTAAATCTAGGATTTGTGAGAGAGCTGGGCCAGAGTCCCTTTTGCTCCCTGCTGCCCAGACCTAACCAAGTGCCTTTCTTTCAGTACAGGTTCAAACACTCTGTTAAATGAATGAAGTAAAAGAAAGAGAGACTCTTTTAGATTATTCCTTTCTTCCTTCATCCACAGCAGAAAATTATTTCATAAAATGTTTTGAATTCCTCCAATGTGCCAATGCCTGTGAGAATTAAATGATAAATCAAAAATAGACTCATTCCTTGAGATTCTTAGAGTCTAGTGGGGAATAAAAGATATGTATTCAGATAACTATTACAGGAGCCTTACAAGGGAAACCACAAACTTCATTATATGATCAAATTTCAGTCCTCCACCGTTGTCAAAGGAAAGAGACCGTCCCTGTGAGAAGAGGTTAGGGGGCCTCACTGCTCAGAGGCTGGGAGTCAGCTGGATTCGAATCCTTCAGTTGCACTGTGGCTGCTTGGTTTCACAGTACCTAAACTATCTGTGCAGCAGCCTCCTCAACTGTACAGTGGTCAGTTTTCAAGTGGAAAGAGAAAGGTGTCTTTACGTAAAATGTTTGTGGCAGATTACTGTAGGTTCCCTAACACTGAAGAAGATATACAGATGGCAAATAAGCACATGAAAAGATGTTCAGCATCATTAACTATTAGGGAAATGCAAATTAAATCCACAGTGAGATGGCACTACACAGCTACCAGAATGCCTAAGATAAAAAAATGACACCACCAAATGCTTGTGTGGACTTGGAGAAACAATCATTCATACAGTGCTGGTGAGAATGTGAAATGGTACAGCCACTCCAGAAAACAATCTGACAGTTTCTTAAAAAACAAAAGATACAACTACCATACAACCAGACGTTTGCACTCCTGGGCATTTAGCCTAGAGAAATGGATACTTATGTTGACACAAAAATGTGTACACAAATGTTTGTTGCAGCTTTATCTGTAACAGCCCAACACTGAAGACAACCTGGGCCTTCCTTAACAGTTGGTTAAGCAAACTGTGACACATCATGGACTACTACCAAGAGTTACAAAGAAATGAACTATTAATACCTGCAACAATCCAGATGAATCTCCCATTATGCTGAGTGGAAAAGAGCGAATCCCAAAGTGTTACGTACTGTATGATCCCGTTGATATAACATTCGTGAAAATGGCAAAATTGAAGAAATGGAGAAAGATTAATGGTTGCCAGGGATTAAAGAGGTGGTAGAAGCGGGAGGGAAGTCTATGTGGCTGTAAACTGGTAATATAAAGGCTCCCTGAGGTGATGGAAATGTGCCGTATCTTGACTGTTTCAATGTTAATATACTAGTTATGGTATTGTACTATAGTTTAGAGAGATATTACCATTGGGGGAACCTCGGTAAAAGGTTATAGACTCTCTCTGTATTATTTCTTATAGCTACATGGGAATCTACAGTTATTTCAAAATAAAAAAATTAATTAAAAGAAAGAAAAGATGGAGGCAAGGTCAGGGAAACAAGTATGGCCGTTTGTCAGTTACGGCACGGCCTCAGAATTGACATCATCATGGCCAGTGATCTGACTACTACAGAATCCTCAGCTTCATGGATTTGTTCACCGTACTCTGCCAAGTGCTGCAGACATCCTCAAGTTTCAGTGCCAAGAACTGGAGAAAAAAGGATGTTTATGTCAATCAAAGAGCACTTGGAGCTTTCTGGTGGTCATTCAAGGCTTCACCGCATCAGGTAGCCTTTTAATATAGTATTTTTGACCATCAAAACAGACTGGTGGTCACAGGAGGTGTTTTGTTTCATTTCCTCTGAGACATGTGAACTAATTTTTAACTTCAGCACTGGTTTCCTGAAGAGCTGCTGGTGTTCATAAGATTCAGTGCTGCTGAACACAGGTGAGCAGCTTTACATTCTCGGGGCAGAGGGGGTGTGGGGGGAACACTTTTGGCTCCACAGGGGAGAATTTTCTGTAGAACTATGAAAACTTCTGCTCTATCTATCAGAGTCTTTACGTTCTGTTCAGTTTAGTTGTTCTACCTATTATGGCCAGAGTTCTGTTAGAGCTTAGTCACAGCTCAACCAAATAATAGCTAAGCACTGCTTTGTATTTAGAAACTTTTTGATGTTTCCAGTATTATTTGCCGATCTTTGAGAATTTTCCCCAAACTCTGAATATGGATTTAGATAAGATTGGGGTCAATTTTCCAGAATCCTCCATTATCTAAATTTTTATGTTAACATTACACCAAATTGTAGTTACGTCTTTGCGAATCTCCATATCATTGTATTTTATCTATATTAGGCCACAAATTGTCCTATTTTGGGTGGTTGTTGGTTTTTTGTTGCTGTTGTTGGTTTTTACCATCTTGTAATGCTCTCTACCTTTGGCCTCTTGGTTCTCCTCTTCCTAACGGTTCGTGACCAGCTTTGCCGCTGGTCACGGCAGAGGCTGGAGAAGGCAGAAGTGGCACCTCTTCTTATTCAGTGATTTGATACCTGTGTCTAATACCAAGTGCATATACATTACATGCTCTCCCGCTTATCATACAGTTCCACGTTTGCTAACCCTTACTGTAAGAAAATATGACAGGCAGTGTCTGTCTTGCCTGGGGCTTACAAGACAGGTGATAAAAATAAGAGGGGGAAATTACAGATTGTGCTTCTGATACAAAGTAGCTAGGGTACCATGTAGAAGACGGGACCATATTACAGAGGGGTTGTCCAGCAGGACGTCTCAAGGTGGCAGCCTCTAAGCTGGACCTGTGGGGTGAGAAGCAGCCACCATTTCTAGCCAAGGTGGCTGGGCCTTCTAGGCTGAGGGAGCAGCAGGCGTAAATGGGTGCAGCTTAGCCCCCTGGAGGGAGTAGTTCAGGGAAAGCCAGTGTGACTGGAGCCTAAAGTGGGGGGCACGATATTAGATATGATACTGGAGTCAGGGGTCCAGCCACACAGGGTCTCCACAGGCCTTAGTAAGGGGCTGAAATACTATGCTGAAGGGTGTTTAACTAGGACAGTAACCATGTCTGGTTTATATTTTTAGCAAAATTTTCTGACTATTGGTAGATGATGGATTTTTGGGTAAGCAAGAGTGGAAGCAGGGTGACTAGTTAGGGGAGGCAACAGTCCCGATGAATAGTAACAAGGGCTCCATTTGGGGGTGGGCAGTGAAAATGAAAGATTCAGCCAGACAGATTTGGAATATATGTTGGAGACAGAATCAACTGGGTGCACTTTTTTCTCAACCCTGAATACAAATGCAACCAATACCATAGACTTGGTGGCTTAAACAACAGAAATGTATTTCCTTATAGTTCTGGAGGCTGGAAATCCAAGATCAGGTACCAGTATGGTGAGGTTCTAGTGAGAGCTCTCTTCCTGGCTTGCAGATGGCTGTCTTCTCACTGTATGTTCACGTGGCATTTCCTAACTGCGTGAATGTGGGGAGAGAGAAAGAAATCTCTCTCCCTCCTCAAACAAGCCCACCAAACCTACTGGATTAGAATCTTACCCTTATGACCTCATAAGCCTTAATTACATCCTAAAAGCTCTATCTCCAAATACAGTCGTATTGGCAGTGAGGGCTTCCATGTACGAAGGTGTCAGCAGGGAGAGGGGGAGACACAGTTCTTCCACTGCAATGACTAGCAGTACTGAGTGCTGCCACCTTGTATGAGTTTTCACCACAATTTTTAGAAAACCACCTACAAGATCATTCCCATAATAACATTTAGGTATATTCAAGATCATTATTAATATGAAAAATTTGTTTTTTCTTTTTCCAGAAAGAGACAACAATTGAAAAGAAATAGCCTCCTGTGATATCTCTTCTCTGTCATGCCTCATCCTTGATGGAGGATTGTGTTATGCCCTAAATCAGTCTGTGCAAATTAATAAGCTGAGTTTAGCACCTAGTTTTTCCACTTAGCCATAAAAAGGGGCGGGGGGACTGAAGTTCCCTTTTACCTCAGTTCATCTTCAGACTTCAGTTGAAAACTCATCTTTAGGTTGATGCTATAGAAATCAACACAAATGGAATAAATAGTTGACTAACTGCTACCTATGTATTTGGTCAGAATAAGTAAATTTTAGCTTGTATGTAATAATAAGCGTAAATGTTTATTTCTTGCCAAAGAAATTATATTCCTCCAGTTGTGTGGGATGTTAATATTCAGTGAAAATTACTGAGATTTTTGTCATTTTCTTTTGTACTACATACATTAGAAACTTCTGTTCTCAAGAATTAAACTCAGATGAAACCTTCACTATCACTTGATATTCATTAGAATGCTTATTAGTAAGTTATTTTTCAAGTAAAATTATTACTTTTGTTTTTTAGAACAGGATCTGCTTTATAAATATTAAGATATTAATACTAGTAGAGGCCCCTGAAGAATTTACAAATGGGAAGGGACTGTACCTCGTCCACTGTCTTTAGACATCACTATGCTCATATTTAGTTATTGAAGAATACAGAAACAGTGAAAAATGAATTTTATTTAGATAAAAGATGACGATTACTATTAACTTATCAGTGAGATGACACTTATAGAATATACCACAACCCCTCCTCCTAAGCATCTAAGGCAACACCCCAGTGTTAGAATAGGAGAAATCTCCCTAGAATCCTATAAATTTCACAAACCATTGGGGCTTACCCCCTAGTATAAGGCTGAGGTAAAGGAAAGGAGAGGGGGATCCACAGTAAGGGATACACAATAGAAATGAAAACTGCAGCCCTCCTCTCCCTTCTCCTCAAGTCAGTTTACATTAGGTTCGTTCTTTCTAACTTCCACTGAGAAAATCTCACTGAGTTGTGACTGAGTGTGAAGAAACACAGTGAGACCCTAGGAGAATCCACTGTAGTATAAAGCTTTGTTGTGATACAGTTTGAACATTTCCAAGCTAGCATCTAGCTTTGTTGGTGTAATATCATGAGATTTATCATCTCACTCCACAAATAAAAGAATAATCCCATCAGAAAGCCTGGTGGCTCTGGGGGAAGAGATGAAGCTCAGGATAGGAAAGAGGAGGAGGGTTCAGGGAGCTACAGGTCAACACCCATGGAGGCCAAGTGGTTACGAGCACAGGCTCATGAGTTAGGTTGTCTGAGTTCAAACCCTGTTTCTGTTGCTTTTGGCAACAGAAAACTGTGAGTTTCCTCATCTGTAAAATGGGGCTAATAAAGACTACCTGATGTAGTTTACAATTAAATGAAATAATGTTTATAAAATATTTAGAACAGTGCTTGGCATATGGTAAGTGCTCAGTGTTACAGGAGAGTCAAAACTATGCTCTGGACTTTTGGATAACTCCTTGGTTTGGTTTCAAGGGAGTGGATAATCTTGGCACTGTATTTCACTAAGAAGAGAATTATTCAAATGACTTTTTCCAGGTCAGTGTATTTGGAAGTTTCTGCACAGTACTTTGGGTGTCAATACACATAGATATCTATATCAGAAAAAAAAATCTATAAAATCCAGCAGATATGTGTCTATCTTTCCCATTGGCCATATAGTTTTAGCTTGATAATGCCTTTAGAATTACTATGTAGAAAAATAATTTTATCTGATAATTGTGTTTCAAATACACAGACATAGGGGAAAATGTTGAAATTAACTGACTACATAATTGCAAAGAAATAAAGCCATACTATAAAAACACAACTCAGGAAGAGAGAAGAGAGTCCAGTTCCTTCTTTTTAAACTATCCCTCCTCCATTATGGAAAAAGCGCTAAGGTGCTGATGACCAGCCCATTTGCCCTCTCAGAATTCTCAGTCTATCTCTTTCTTGCTTGAGCTGTTATATATATATATATATATATATATATATATAAATAAATAAATTATTATTATTATTATTTTTTGGCTGCGTTGGGTCTTCATTGCTGCGCCCGGGCTTTCTCTAGTTGCAGCGCTACTCTTTGCTGCGGTGTGTGGGCTTATCATTGTGGTGGCTTCTCTTGTTGCGGAGCACGGGGTCTAGGCGCACGGGCTTCAGTAGTTGTGGCACGCAGCTCAGTAGTTGTGGCACGCAGGCTCAGTAGTTGTGGTGCACGGGCTTAGTTGCTACGTGGCATGTGGGATCTTCCCAGACCAGGGCTCGAACCTGTGTCCCCTGCATTGGCAGGCAGAGTTTTAACCCCTGCACCACCAGGGAAGTCCCAAGCTGTTATATTTTGTGTGCCAACAAGTCCTTTCTGTTTTACTGAAATGCTTTCTACTAACTTCATGTTATATAAAGGAATGGAAAACTATAATTAGGGGTTTGTGTTCTACATGTGCTTTACTTTGTCATTACCTGAATACAAGCTTTGCCTTTAGAATATGGATAATAATTTAACAATAATTACTTACCTGTTTAAATTTTTTTAATTTATAGCAATTTTTCTTGCTTCATTTTTGCAGTCTGTAACTATAACAGTAACAAATTCAGACACAGTGAATGATGTTATCAACATGTCACTTTCAAAGCTAGGAATAACTGTAAGTTACCTGCAAGTTATTTTTAGTTAAAAACCAGCTTTGATTTTTGAGATTCGTGTGTTTGTGCGTGTGTGTATGATGTACCTACCATCATAAGACAGCTAATTATTACAGATATGTAAGTCATATTTGGTGCCCCTAAGTTCAGAAGTTTAAGGCAGCAAAGCTATGTTATTAGCCTATACATGAGTGTTGTATTTCCATTTTAAATTCTGTGTGAATTGTAAGTCATAGCATAATGAAATCGGGCTATAATTTTAGAGTGCTATGAAAACATGCACTTTACTGTATACATTATATACCTAGACAATAAAATATAAGATTCTAAAGACTTTCTCCTCTATTGGACCTTGCTTTCTGTATCTTCTTTCCTGATTCCTCCCATCCCATCCCCATTTACCCTGATTGCCATCTGAGGACTCAATCTCAGCATGAGAAATCCTAAATGTATCTTTTGTTGTAAATTTGACATAAAGACCACCTGGCTAGAAGCTACATCCCCTTGTTGCAGGTCCTGAGAATGAGATAGCTAATGCCTCTTGTGAACTGGTAAAGAAGACAAGTTCTGAATAAAACCATGGATCTGGGGGGCATTTGTGTGCACATCACTTTCATCTTGTTTTGCTTTCAAGTGTCTGTTCTTTATGTTTTGATAGGACTGTTATGGCTTGTTGAAAATTTTTTGGTGAAAGACATGGCTATGTTTGGGGATGAGGGTGCATAAGGGAAAAGAGAGGGCAAGGGGCATTCAGATGGACAGAACTGAAGAAAGCACTTGTAAAGCATGGTTCCCTATATAAAATTATATATAAATATATAAAATGTATATATATAAGTAGATATATATGTGAATATATATATTTATAAATATGAAAATGTCTTGATATTGTGATATGACATAATGACAATATTTGTATTTAAGTTTTGTCTGACTCAATGGTATAATAAAGCCCCTTAAAAACTCAGGTCAGCCAGAATTTGGTATAAGAAATCAATGATTTCTGTAAAAATTGAATTTACTAATACATTTTAAATAAAATTGAATTTATATGCACTGAGTAAAGCACCCCTCTGCACTGACTTCTAACCTATTTGATATATATGTCCTGAATAAGAATTAAATCTTAGAAGAGAGTGGTTTTAGGGATAAGGTTGGTGAGATTAATGTTAGAGCTCATTTTATTTCATTTTGTAATTTTCCTTTGCTTAAAGTGATCAATCTCACCAGACAAGAAAAAATTTCTATTTTAATGAAGAATTGGGGTTATATGCCTATACACGTATTCCTGATTTAAGGGATTCCAACATAGTTTTTCCAATCTTTACCGTAAAAGAAAAGATTTTGGGCTTCCCTGGTGGCGCAGTGGTTGAGAGTCCGCCTGCCGATGCAGGGGACACGGGTTTGTGCCCCGGTCTGGGAAGATCCCACATGCCGTGGAGTGGCTGGGCCCGTGAGCCATGGCCGCTGAGCCTGCGCGTCGGGAGCCTGTGCTCCGCAACGGGAGAGGCCACAACAGTGAGAGGCCCGCGTACCGCAAGAAAAAAGAACAAAGAAAAGATTTTTATTAGCTCTCACTTCTTATTTGCAATACAGTTTTGAGCAGATTTAGCCGTGTGTGTGTGTGAGTGTGTGTGTGTGTGTGTGTGTGTGTCTGTGTGTCTGTGAGACTGCTTCCATACCAGGACCCTGCCTCCTTTCACAGCAAGGCCATGATTTCTAATCAGGAGTCAAGGGCAAGCATACATAGTACCTATCACCAACTCTATTTCAAACATTTCCTCTCCTCTTTAATTCAGCAGTCTTTATAATTTAGAGTTTCAAATGGGATATCCAGTATTCCTAGGCAGTGATTCTGCTGGGAGTTAATTGTTTTCTGCATCTGACTTAATCTCTAGGTTAGAGTCCTTGTCCCTTCTTTCCCTTGAGTGGCGCTTGTCTACATCAAAGCAAGTGGGCTGAATTTACTCTGCCATCTACTCAAGGCCTCTTGGGCATTTGTCTCCTTTTGCTCATGGTTGCTGAGCTAATGATGCCTTTCTTTTTTAATATTTATTTATTGATTTGCCTGCACTGGGTCTTAGTTACGGCACGTGGGATCTTTGGTGCAGCATGAGGGATCTTTAGTTGCAGCACGCGGGATCTTTTCAGTTGCGGCATGTGGGAATCTTACTTGCAGCATGCAGGCTCTTAGTTGCAGCATGTGGGATCCAGTTCCCTGTCTAGGGATCGAACCTGGGCCCCCTGCATTAGAAGCACAGAGTGCTAACCACTGGACCACCAGGGAAGTCCCTAATGATGCCTTTCAAGTTTTAATTTGCTCAGAAATAGTCATGGCAGAGTATGTGACTCTCTGGACAACATGCTTGCCTGGGCAGGGACATTTGAAGGCAAAAGCCAACAGTCTCCAAGGAGTCTGTTGAAGAATTTTAGCAGCAGAGACAGCAGAGACAGCAGAAAGCAGGACTCCTCCAGCGTGAAGAAGCATTACCATGATTTTTTTATGCCATGGGCCGCCCACAAAGTGAGGGGCTGATTGCATGTGGTTCCATAGATCCCCACCCTTTATCAAAAAGGACAAGAATCTCAGACGGTCCATTGGAGGCTGTGAGAGGTACAGGGGTTACTGAAATCAGCACTATTAACTCAAAAAATTGTAGCCACCCCTATGGACCAAATAGCATTTATACTAGCCCAAATTCTTTTTTTTGGAAGTACAGAAATGCTAAGGAAATGTGTTCTTCAAGTACCTACTGGGAAGATTTGCTGTGACACATAGTTCTTTTTGTCTCCAAGGGCTCTGAGAAAGATTACCAGCTGTGGGTCAGTTCTGGCAAGAAAGAGGCCTCATACCTACTCACTGGTTAAGTGTCAGGGAAAACCTAAGATGGGGGTGATTGGGTTCAAAATTGTGACCCTAAAGTCTCAAAGTAATGGTTGATCAGTCTTAAGCTTAAATACCCTTAAAAGTGAAAATACCATGCAATATTTATTCATGGATTTATTAAATAATTCCAAGCACATACTCTATCCCAAGCACTAATAACATCTTTTCATTCAGCAATTGGTCTAGTTGGGGAGAGAAATGTGAATTTTTCTTCTTTGCTTTTCTTCACTTGACAAACAGAGTTATCTTGAAGACATTTATTTACTTACTCTTTACTTACTTACTTAGGTATGAAAGCAACACAAAACTGGAATTTCTTTTTCTCATACATTATTTTTCATATTCCAGTCTTGAAGTCCTCTGTTCCATTTCCTAACTACTAAATAGTCTCCATTTTGTGAGAATCTTCTAAAATCCAGCCATGCCTCTGAACCCGAGTACATTTATTTAATACCTGCTCTGTGCCCACAACTTTTCTCAGCATCATAAAGAAAATGAGATAATCACACTCAGACTCTTCAAGTCTTCACTGACTAAACCACCTGTACTTTGCTGTTTCTCAAGCTGAGTTTACCAGCATTGCTCTTGAGGTTTTTGATAAACAGATTACACCTTTCCTAAAATAGTTACTGTAGCAAGTTAGCTAGAAATAATAATACATACTCTTGGATTAGCAAATCTGTTCAGTGTAGTCAGTGAAAAAAGAGGGATTAAAACAAGGGAAAGGGGCTTCCCTGGTGGTGCAGTAGTTGAGAGTCCGCCTGCCAATGCAGGGGACACGGGTTCGTGCCCCGGTCCGGGAAGATCCCACATGCCGTGGAGCGGCTGGGCCCGTGAGCCATGGCCACTGAGCCTGCGCGTCTGGAGCCTGTGCTCCGCAACAGGAGAGGCCACAATAGTGAGAGGCCCGCGTACCGCAAAAAAAAAAACAAACAAAAAAAAAACACAAGAGAAAGGACAAAATCTGTAGCAGAACTTGCAATATAGTAAAGGTGACAATGATTTCTGCTAGAAATCTTAGAGCATTCCCTCTTACATGCAATATCTTTTTTTCTTTTTTAATCGTGCAATAATCCTGTGAGGCTATTACTCTTTCAAGTGATCTGAAGAACGTTTTCAAGTGATCTGGAAAATCCAATCAACTGAGTTTTTTCTACGATATGTATAGTCCCAGTCTTAGAATACACTGAGTCACCAAGTACATAGCTGAGGACAAAATCCCCTCACCCATTTCATGTGTTTTTCTTTTTTAATGTTGACATCTTTGTAAGAGTCAGTCAGCAATAAAGTGAAAAAAATTGAATAAATATATTTATTTTAATAAAATGCATTAGTTTAAACAAAACCACATAGATGACAACTTTTAGGCTTCAAACAGCTTCACTCACCATGGCTGGCTCTAAGGACTTCTAAGAGGCTGTCATTCATGATGATACCTTAGCAGTCATTCTGAATGCATTTAACATGCTCTCAATTCACAATTATGGATTAGCTCCTGGTTATCCTGGTGATTTAGTTGTATTTTATTGCTGCCATGGAAGTTTCTTTTGCTTTAAAGGATGTAAGTCGCTGTGATTCTTGTTCTGAACAAAGCACTGACATTGCATTTATGCCAGATGAAAAGCAAAAGCAAGAGCTCCCCAAGTTACATTCAATAATAAATCAGGGGACTTCCCTGGTGGTACAGTGGTTAAGAATCTGCCTGCTAATGCAGGGGACATGAGTTCGAGCCCTGGTCTGGGAAGATCCCACATGCCACGGAGCAACTAAGCCCGTGCGCCACAACTACTGAGCTTGTGCTCTAGAGCCTACGAGCCACAACTACTGAAGACCATGTGCCTAGAGCCGGTGGTCTGCAACAAGAGAAGCCACCACAATGAGAAGCCCACGCACCGCAACGAAGAGTAGCCCCTGCTCGCCACAGCAATGAAGACACAACGCAGCCAAAAATAAATAAATAATAATAATAATAAATCAGAAATGAAAGAAAAGGAACTTTCATTCTATTCTTAAAAAATGAAATCCATGTCACAGCACAGGGTCTTTGAGAGTTCTATGGTGAGGAAGCAATTTAAAGCCTGAAAGAGTAAAACAAATCACTTGGCAGCTAACTCCCCATGATTTCTAGTGTGGTTTTCCACTCCGTAAACACTGTTTTGCGCTTCGCTTCTGGGTTTCCACCACCATGCAGCCTTGCCTCTGATCACTGCCTCGCAGGACCCCCCTCAGAGGGAAGGCAGCAGTGGGAGGCAAACATAAAGGCAAACAACCCCACTGCTCTGGAATAGCTATGGCTATTGAACTGACAAAAGGAGATGAAAAATCTGTTGGTTAAACTGACATGTGAGAGAACAGTGATCATAGCAATTTTTAACATATATAGTCCAATTATTTTTAAAATATTAAGCACCAGCGTTTATTAATATACTTACTTTTATCCTTATGAGTCTATGTGAGGGTAAGCATTTCAAAGGAGGACTGTAAGGCAAGTACTTTGCCTAAGATGTACAACCTAGTGAGTGTCAAGGCAGAAACTAGAAGGCCTTCAATATTCTCAGATGGAAACATAATGAAAGTCAACATTGTGCAATGCACTGATGGATATATACAATCCAAGCCAAGCAATGTGTCTAAAAACATTTTTCTCTACTCTTTTGCTTGGGCACCTGCTTTCTGTAGGGTGTCCCCCATGACAGTGCACATCATGCTCACTCAGGAGGCACAGCCTTCTCTACCCAGAAGGCCCAGAAGAACGGCAGCCACACCAGTGTGGTGCACTTACTCACGGTAAGGTAGGTTTGATCGCGCCCATCACCATCCGCAGAATCTACATTTAGATTTTTCTCCACACAGGGCATGAACATCCCTATGGAATTAAGATGAGCCACTTCCAGCTACTGTGCTCCTGCAGCGCGGACTGGACGACTCCACCTCTCCTTCCGCCCTTCAGGAGGCCTGCCTCCTGAAGCAGGAGTCCCAAGAGATTCAAGCCCGGTGAAACCCAAGCACTCAGCCAGGATCCAAGCCAGGAATCAGTGGGGAAAGGTAAGCCCCTTCCCTTCCTGCAAGTGTCTTCTCTTGGCTTTTGTCTCTACTGCTGAAAGCAAACTCATGACATACAGCGTATTCTCCATGTAGGGGTGCGGGGGGGGGGGGCGGTATAGGCAGGCACCAACACCCACCCAGAATCAAGCTCAGAGAAACCCCAAAGGTCTGAAATCAAGACCCAACTCACTTCTAGGAAAGTTGTTTTTTGTTTTTTTTTTTTTAATTTCTCTAGGTAGACATCTCCCTTCTCTGTATCCCCAGAGCACTCCCCACATATAATTATGTCTGTACACATCTGTGTGTCTTATTAGAACATGAGCTTCTTATGGCCTCGGAACACATCTTCCCCATCCTAGGGTTTTGCCTAGCACCTCATGCCCACAGGAGGTGGTTAGATGACTGTATGGCTTAGATAAGACCTGGAATCTGTTCTGGGCTTAGGCTGAAATGGCCTTGGGGGTTCTGGTTAGAACTGAACTCTCAGTTCTACCCCCAGAGCAACCTCACTTTCCACGTATGCTTCAGACCCAGGTGGCGACTGGAACTGGACTGAATATTTTCGGTTGGGGTTTTTTAAAGTCTTCCCTCTTGCAATTTTTTTTCCCCTACCATTCCAATATTGTCCCATCACTATTTCTTTCTCTGAATAAAATGTGTTATTCATTTGGGAAGTATTGGGGCCAGCATAGAATTTCTACTTAAAGTATTTTTATTGTTATGATTATTATTCTATAAGCACAAAGTTTCAAAAATTTTATTTTTTCATATTCAAACCCTAATTTGAGCATGAGGAAACACTAACCTAAATCTTATCAGGACTGTTTAAGAAAGATGAGGTTACAACGTTAGCTTGTTTAATAGTCCCCATATTTTTTCATGGCTATAGCATATACTTTTAATGGTCAAAGAGGCAACATGAACTCTAATATCAAACAATGTACGTTATGAAAGGTCCAACTAAGCCTGAAACTATCTTTGAGAAAGTACAGGACTCAATGTCTATTTTGCTTTCTGTCTATGCTCATGGAGTAGATGGATATATAGCTTTGTAGCAAGGGAAAAAGCACTCTTTTTAAGAGCATTCTTATTAAAGCTGAACAATGAATGAATACATTTGGAATATCGTTTTAGAAATAATACAATCAGCTTAAGAGTAGGGAAACCAGGTTGCACAAAACAACTCAACCTATATAAACATGTATCTTAAACATTTGTACATGTTAATGTAGAAGAATCTCCTCCTGGATTTAAGAATGTATTTGCTTTCTTCATTCTCTCCTTTTAAAATGATGGAGGTATGCATGTCAGGGCAGGAAGAGCCTAAGGTAGAGTGGTGGCATTCCTTCATGACTGCATATCTTCTGGAGGCTGCAAAATCAAACGGAGAATGGGAGTGGGGTCTGCTTTGGGGGGAGGAGACCGATGTCTAGGCTGCCGTAGGCCCTCTGAGGGGGGAAATTACCTTCATCAAGGCTGCTATGGGCCATGTCTGTGTTGAATAGTACATTACACTATGTAGTCCAATGAGGTGTAGGTAGCATCATTTTTGTTAAATTTGAGAAATCAAAGCTCAAAGAGTTTTAAGTAACCTAGCCAACTAAGTGGCAGAACAGGAGCCTGCTGGTTCTCTCATCCAGCACAAGTGTTTCGCCCACATGAGTGGACACGGTGACGCACTCACTATGTCTCAGAAAAGACAAGTGGATGGGCGTTTAAGGATATTTGGTAAAATGTTGCTCGTCTGTTTATTTTTCTACAACTTGGCTCCTCTGTTGACTTTTTTTAGTTGGTTATTTAAGCAGGTTTTTTAAGCAAATGTTAAACAGGTTACTTAAGCAAATATCAGGAAAAGATTCATAGCTAGGCAGTAGAAACCTTGAACTTAGCTTTTCATTGCTGATCACTTTTTTCTGAAAAGCCGTTTGTCAGCAATCCTTTGACAGGGGCTGTTGGGTAGTTAAAAATCATCTCTGGGTAGCTGGGCAGGGTGTTACAGGAAGATGGCCACGTGGCATCTTACCATATAGCCAGCATTTAATGACTACTTCCCAAGGACCCTGACTGCAGAAAGTCATCTATGGAGCTGCCTGAGGGTTGTGGCCTACCAGAGGAGAGGTCCAGAGGATGGCTGAAAAGTGGGGTCAGGCAGGATGTGTCATGAAGGGCAGATCCTTTTGATGGGAGAAAAGTTGACCACGGTCGGGTACTCAGAAAGCCAAACAGGAAATCTAAGAGTGGGAAGAAGCCTACTACAAAAGTAAATGATTACCAAACTCTGCTTGATTTGAATACCAAATCTTTTTGGCTTTTTAAATGAGATTTGACACCTGAATCCACTGATAATACTTAACATCAGGAAACTTGTATAATACAGGTTAAGTGACTCATGACACAGTGCAGAGGCAGTAGATAGCACTGTCTGGGGAATACTGTCCCTTGGAGAATCAGCCCTGAGTCTAATCAAGCCTCTAGGTTTAACTACTGGTTTGCAGGATATGGTGAAGAAGAATACATTAACACCACAGGATGCAATTAGCCAATTTCAGAATGTGGGAAATTATACAAGAAATGACTCAGTTTCTCTCTCTTCCAGCCACTGCAATGAACATGCTGTAAAAAGTAAGTGGTGGGAGTCAGGTTAAATGAACTAAACTACTATTAGTAATAATCTTTCTTCTTCCTTAGATTCAGGCCAGAAGACAGTTAAGAGGAGTTCAGTCAAAAACTGGGCCTTGGGCTTCCCTGGTGGCGCAGTGGTTGAGAGTCCACCTGCCGATGCAGGGGACGCAGGTTCGTGCCCCGGTCCGGGAAGATCCCACATGCACGGAGCGGCTGGGCCCGTGAGCCACGGCCGCTGAGCCTGCGCGTCCAGAGCCTGTTGCTCCGCAACAGGAGAGGCCACGACAGTGAGAGGCCCGTGTACCGGGAAAAAAAAAAAAAAAAAACAACTGGGCCTTTTGGCGGAGCTCCAGCACTCGTGAGGACAACCAGTGCCCAGCTCCACCACCCACAAAGCCAAATCAGCTCTTCGGAGCTTCTCTCGAGGACGTGTGAGATAATGACCGCTCGCCCGCCCCAGTTCTGCTAGGTCTCATCTGGGTCTTCTGTAGCCCTCCTGAGGAGGGGAGCTCTGAGAGCACAAGTGCTCTCATCCAACTCTATCCTCAAGCGGAGAAGTCATTAGACAGCCCCTGGCTTTGACTGAGTTTTGTTAGTATTACTTCGAAGAATAAGATCTGATTTAGGTACTGCAGAGTCATGAGGCAAATACAACAGGAAAAGATACTCTTGTCCATTCCACTGGTTTCAGCAAAGACCCACCTGCACCTGCTCAGATCAGTGAAAATGGGCTCTGTGGGTATGAATCTGAGAGTCCACCTCATCCTCATATTCTCTCATCTCCTTTCTTGAACTCCACACTCAGTCTCAAGTCTCCTTCAGCTGAGTTTACTCAATCTTATGACTCAAAATATCTCACATAGATTTCATTTGTAATTCAGTGCTTAAGCATAAAGACTCATCCCCTGGCAAGTATGAGTCATTTAATCCTGACAGACTGCATCAGAAGAAAGTCAGAGTTTGACCTGTGTTATATCAAATTAGCATACTGAATTGTCAGCGCTCTCCAAGCACTATACCACATGCAGGGAATCTTATGCTATATGTGAAGAAATTTATCACACTTTTGATAGTTACATGCTAGCTACTACCCCAGTCCTTGCACTTTTCACAGCAAATTTAGGGGGTAACTATGATTATCATCTTCCCCACTTCATAAATGAAAAACAAAAAAGCCTCAGTAAAGTCTGTGCTGTGCCCGACGTCATACAGCAGATGAGCGGCGTAACAGATTCCAGATTCCTTGGATTACCTGACTCCAATATCTGTTACCTCTCTACTCTGTAAGCAGAGGGCATGAAGACAAAACAAAAGGAAATGAAAGACAGATGAGAAGGGAATATGATCAGAGAAGGAGGAGAGGGGTTTTGAGCCTGTCTTAAAAGAGGGGAGGAAATACAGGAAGTAGAAATGGGGTATACAGTCACTGAAAGGAGAATAAACAAATGGGAACTTAGTATGGCAAAAAGATTTCTACACTTAGTAAAGAGCATCTATAATAGGGAATAATGAGAAAGGAACAGTGAAGGAGGAGAGGGTGATTCTACAAAGGCCTCAAAGCAGAGAAGTTTGATTTAACAGTGTAAATTTACTAAAAAGGAAAATCTGATTAAACAAGTGTTTAAAATGTTTCAGTGTATGAATGTAAAATGGATTGTTGGGTAGAAAATATATTTGGAAACACTGAAAAAAAATTTCAAATGGACTTCAGTCCTTCCAGCTCTAGCACTGTACCCTCATACACCCCAGCTCTGTCAAAAAGGGGGCAAGCTTGTGCTCCGGGCTTGCAGATAGGAAATGCCACATAGTTTTCTTCCCTATAGCATATGCTTTCCTTTATCAATCAAAAAGGGCCTCTCACAGAAGGCATCTTCAGAAAATCAGCCAGTATAAAATCATGCAGAGCCCTAAAGGAGAAACTAAACTCTGGGGACAAAGTGAACTTGGATGATGAATCCGTTCTTATGGTAGCATCCATCTTAAAGGTAGGGAACGTTCTAGCATTATCCACACGCAGAGTAACTCTGAAGCTATATGACTGGTCCTTCATCATGACTGCCCAAGAACCGTAATAGGCATAATATAAAAACACTTGACAAAGTCAAAATTGAAGGAAGCTACTTTGGGTGTTAAAAGCCCCACAATGTTAGATATACTTTCCTTTTTCATCACACAACACCCTCCCCATCTTCATTCCTGAACACTCCATGCAAAAGAATAAAAATAATAAATTTCAAAACACACACACAGAGTGTTTACCAAAACAAGCTTCCTGCTTTTGATGACTTCCTCGCCACCTTCCTAATGAAGGCAAAGTTCATATTAAAAAAAATTCATATTAAGCTTTTGGAAATAGTGACACAAGTTTACCACAGTAAGTAAACATCTGCCTTACAATGAATCAAAAAATGCTCAGTGAGGACACCTGATCCCTTCATCATCCTTCCTTCCCCTGTCTCTTAATGCCTTTTACTTTAAAATTAGTGTAGGGATGACTCCACCCTTTGTTCCTCCTTTTTCCTCCTTTTACCACCTTCGGCATCCTTTGTTGATATTTGTAGTTTAACCCACCACCCGTGGTTATAGTTACATGGTAACCAGCTCCTACCACATGCCTCTTCTTATAAATCTGACTTCTAAAGTGGGTGCAGCAGTCAAAATCAGTTTGGAATTCTGAAAATTCAATAGATTTATACAAAAATAGATTGAGTCTGAAATGATACAGCTAAATCACAAGTGTCTAGTTACATTTCTACCAGGGGAATAACAGAACAGAAAAATTTAATCAATCCATGTTAGTACTTGTTAGCAGCTCTGAACAAAAATATGTTAATGTAGTAATGACTGTAAACAGGTTATTAAAATTATCTTAGAAACTCAGTAACATCTGGTCTTTCCTTGTCCCCTATTAATGTTTGATTGTAATTCGACTATATGATAAATAGCAACAGTTCAGAAATGACTTAGAGTTGACCCCTACTACACTAGCACCATAATAACGCACACTAGGTATGCAAATAGCAAGATGAGTATTGCCCTCCGTAGGGTGCACACATGGAACTGACGTGATTTTCTAGCAAAAGTTAGTAGGCTCTTGCCTATTTCCATGTTATAAGCACAGACTAGCAAGAGGGTAGCTACTCACAGCTACAGTTCTTAGACATTCACAACGTTTTCTCTTCCTAAAGTTGACTGATCTTGGTGGGGAATCAAACTTTGCAACCTTGGCTTTGATAATACCATGTGTCAAACTAACCAGAGAGTTGGTCTAAATCAGAAATGAATATATCATCAGTACCACATTGAGTTTGCCATTAAACTATCTATAAACAGAGGTCCAACAGCAGATACCCCTGGCATATTCTGCACATGTCATGTTCTGGCTTAACCACACTCAGCCTCACCAATGGACTCTACAGAACAGGGTCCAGGAAAGAGAAGAGACACACACTCCAAATGCATGTAGTTTGGTACACATGAGGCAAAGGCCCTGCTGCACCCTCCCAGACTCCCAGAACCAGCCAAAGCTGGAGTGCTTCCTCTCTCCACGTATATTGGGGCCACTCCTTAGGGAACAGTGAAAAACCTAATGATCGTGAGTGGGTATTGTATACCAATAACACAGTAAAGGTACGAGAGGACAGAGACTTTGTCCATTGTCTCCACTGCTCTGTTCCCAGGACTCAAAAGAGTGCCTGGCACAAACAGCAGCTCAATAAAAGTAACACTTACTGGATTATAATCATGACAGTTGCCTAGAAGCATCTCCTGAGCAACCTACTATTAAGAGAAGTCAGGCTACATATTAAGACCAGTGGAAGCAAGGTGTGCTTTTGAAACTAGCAAGGCAATGCACTAATTTCCCCTCAGTCTTACACAGAAGATTATGACTTCATAAATTTTAATAGGCCCAATTCTATGATATTAAGACTTGTTCATCAGCCCTCTAAAGTTATGAATTTTCCAGGCCTCCACTTAGGAAGCTTGCATTTGCATATCTCTAGCCCTGATACTCAGAAGTTGCAATATATCCAAATTTTCAATTTCCTTTTTTGGGAGGATGTGTTCCATTCAAGGAGTTGTAAGGGGTAACATGTAGTTACCCACTGGGGATTTTGATATATTTCTAACACCTACTGCTTAAAAGTCTGCAGAACTGAACTTTTATATAGTTAAAAAAAGGAAGACTGAAGCTATCATTAGAGTAGTTTTTTTCCCAAGGAGCATACATACATACCTCAAGTCAGAAAGCCCAGTTCTCTCTTAATATGTGTGCAAGAGCATGTTGGAGGTGTGTTTTTTGGTTATTTTTTTGTTTCAGAACTTTTTTTGCTTGAATTAAGAGCAAACATTGTGTCTAAAGTACAAGCAAAATGGGTATGTCCATTTCTTTTCAAGAAACTAATAGGATTTAGGATTTAGGATGAGTCACCAGACCTTGTCAGTTTGTACTAGTGTGCTAACATGAGTAGGTTCCAGGTGACAGAAGGGGCTTTAGCGTCATTCTCACTACAGCCCAGAGTCTACTTTTATGCTTCTAATTTTACGCTTCTAATTTTAGTTAGAGAAAATCCAAGCAATGCTTCTGGATGTGCAAGTCAGTGGATAACCAGAGCCAAGCTCTGTGTGGATCACAGTTTGTGTAGTTGAGAAGGAAGTGGGGACTGAACTGAATTTTCCAACTAAATGTTTTCTCTGTAATTTCTCCAACATATTTATCATAAAAATAATATATATTTTTTATCTGTGTAAGGATTTTCTTCGAAATATCCACAGGAGTGTATTTTCAGCCAGTCTCTATGATAATGGCTTGGTGTTATTGATCAAGGGAATGAGGAGGAGAAAATAACTGCAACCCAGAGGTAATGATGCAATACTCTTAGGAAAATATTAGCTTATAATTTACAGCTTTGTCCACTAAAATAATGACCAATGTCAGAGGGTTTCACTTGATCATACCCAGGAAGCCAGTTTAAAAATAGATGCATGCCTTACTGTTGATATTGAATTCGTGTTTTTCTCCTCATCTTATTAATATGGAATCCTTGACCATTTTACACCTTCTGAATACATGAAACTGCTGGAGATGAAATCCATTGGTCTAAAAAGAGATGCTAAAGGATCACTCTGCCAGTGGTATGATCTTAACTTTGTCAAACACATAACTAACCAGAGAAGTTCTTACCTGGTTCAGGAATTAAGTTCAATGAAACATTTTTGTATGCATTCATTCCTGGAACTCTGAGAGTGGACTGTGTACATGGTATACAAAGAAGTACTCCGTTCTCTTTGTCTTTCCACTTCCTAAGCAAAATGACTTGCTTGGTTTAGAAGTACATTTTTCTGTCTTTAGTCTTTTAGACCAGCTGCTAAAAGCAACGTAGTTCTCTTGTGATACCTTTTTGGAGTGTTACGCAACATTCCTCATCCAATCAGATGACAGTTTACACTTTATCAGTGTGTACAGCCCCAAGCATTCTTTGCCCGTCTAATTCTGGCAGCTCAGAATTAGAAAACAACTTCACAAAAAAGGTAATGAGATCTCTCATTTTTATGCCTTGTGGGGCAGAGTCCCCACATTGAACCTGAAGTTTGCGGTATTAACTCTGATGGACCAGTTTTTTAAAGTGCGCGTTTTAATTGCATTCCCCTGGAGTGGCAGAGTCCTACTCTGGTGGGGTATGGGAAGGTGGGTTGTTAAGCTGGAAATTAAGAGCAGCTGAGTCACTTCTCCTTTCTCATCCAGGAGACTAAAGAATAGAGAGATGAGAGTAGGATGATATGATAGAAAAGAACCTTGGGCTTTGGAGTCTGAGAGCCAAGGTTCAGCTCTCAGCCTAATCACTAAGGGATGTGTAAACTTGGGCAAGGTTTCCAAGCCACGGTTTCATCACTGCACAGTGATGACAACACCTAGCTGCTCTGGTCACTGCTGGCACATCCTAGGTGGCTTGGGCAATATGAGCACCCATGGCTCCACACATACTGGCCTCGCTCTGCCAGTTGTGGCTCATTCAGAAAATTAATTGGCTACTATTTTGCCTCCACTGCAGGATGAAGAAACTAGTAAAAGATTTCAGAACATCCTAATAGAGCCACAACATGCCTAATAAGAACACAGCTCTTCCCCAAGCTTACCCAGAGCAAGCATGAGGCAAGGCGACGCAGTCAGAAAAACACATCACATGTTTTCTCTCCAGCTGCTTCCTTCCACAGAAATCTCTGCTTCCCACATTTCAGATATTTCTTAAGTGAATTTCACAAGTTTTTGTGTATTGGATACTTTATAAATTTTAATAAGATGTTATAATAAATTATATCTCAATAAAACTGGAAAAGTTCTTAAATAAAAATAAATAAAATTTAATAAGAGAATATACATCTTTGCCCCAAATATCCTATGTGGGTTACTTGAAAATTATCCTAGTTTTAAAGATGTAACCATCATTACAAAAATGTTAGCTACTTAAATTAGGCCACAAATTATAATTTTAGCCCACTGATTAAAAGACTTTTAAAATCTGTGCCCAAAGTACTCTTGAAAGTATCAGTTATTTCGTAGAGAAAACTAGTGTGTGTGTGTGTGTGTGTGTGTGTGTGTATATACTTATTTATTTATTTTAATCAAGTCTGAATTTTTCTCAGAATTATTCTGCATTTTTGTTAGAGCCAAGATTCACATATGAAATGTGATTTATAACTATGCCATAAAATAACACCCTGTTTTTTGCCCTTTTGTGTTACAGATTTCTTTTGTACAGTTTCTCACTGAAAACTGCCTCAAGATATTTGGAGAAGATATCACTTCCCTCTTTGAAGATAGCTCAATGATTTGTAATAACAGTGATATCACTGATAACAGTGAGAAGCTGCAGGTACTGTGAATACTTAATTGGCTTTGATGACAAAGACAGCAAGGCTACCAGGGGGTCATGGGAGGTCCTTAGACTGTGCTGTCCTGGAGCCCAAAGCACATCCCAAGGGCAATGATTTCCATCTGCTCCAGGTCAGGGGAGGTTTCACACTGTTGTGAAACCAAGGAAAGGATAAGACAGGTCTGACTTCAAGAAGTTGCTAGTACAGCATTAGAAGACATCATGGTATATTACAGCATTTGAGAATTTTTTCAAACAAAACTTTAAATGGGATTCATATATATCACATGTGCTCTGGCTGAAACTAGAGTGAGGGGCCCAGAGCACTGCCTGGTTTATTCCCCTCTCTCTCCTTTTTCTGGTCAGTGGTCCCTGAGGCACCACAGGTTCCCAGTGCCTTTGAAATAGGTTGAAAAGAACCAGCATCATTGAGAAAACAAGGACTTAATGTCAAACAGCCTTTCCAGACTATAACCTCATGTGCCTCTATTTACCAACTGCATTAAGTTCGGCCAGTTATTCTAGCTCAGTTTCAGTTTCTTCATCTCTAAAATGTGAATAAAAATAATGTCTAAATCTAAGGATTGTTGTAAAGATTAAATAAGATAATGGATGTAAAATAAATTTGTAAAAAAGCAATTAATAGGGCTAGTAGAAGTTCCCAAGAGATTAGAGCGAGTACTGTTTGAGCCTATCTAATCAAGCTAACTGGTAGCAGTCCATTTTATAAGGCAGCATTTAGATTCAGAACCTGAGGACATGTATCATGAGTCCCTTCATATTTTTAACATTTCTTGGTTTTATGACATTTACCTCATTGCTCTGAGGAAATCTTTAGGAAAATCCATTTAATCAGGAATTTAGATGAGCCTAATATCTGAGAATATGCTTATACTAAGACAACTTTGTTTTTTATTTCATCGGTGACAACAAAACAACCTCTTGAATCCAAGCCAGTGAGAGTGATAGTGATTTACAAAAAGGCACAACTGCAGGATGATGCCAAGGCCCCACCTAGCACGGGTCCACCCAGCTACCTGTCTACAATTTTCTAAGTCACTGAAGATTAGAATCTCCATAGTCACACCTGACCCTTCCTTTTTCTTTATTTCCTATAATATCTCACTCGAGAACTCTTTTTACCCAACATTTGCATGATTTTGTTGAGTCTGGATTAAATCCTCAGATCTTATCGAGAAATAAATTAATTTCCTGGCAGAAGAATGAACATGAGGCACCTTAAACCAAGAAAACCACTTTAGATCACTGAATGAAAAATAAGACCTTCCAAGGTCCCAGCTCATCCCATTTGACTTTTTCTTTTTCTTGATTCCATATATGCCTGTTTGAGAAAATCTACCCACAATGTATCTCTTCTATCTTCTATTTCTACCATATTATACTATATTTTTTGTATTGTATTGTACATTTTTATATAGATACAATAAAAATGGGTTCGACAACCATTTTATTTGCTTATGATTCATATTAACACTTTGGTGGAGGCTCATCTGGCAGTTTGGGTGTCCACTAAGATCACTTATGCACCGGCAGTCAGTTGGCAGCTCACCTGGAGCTAACTTACGTGTCTGCTGGTTGCTGTTGGCTCTGGGTTGATCCCCATGTCTTCAACAAGCTGGCCAGTCTTCTTCATATGGTGGAAGAAGGGCTCCCAATAGCACGAGAGGATTTTCAAGAGGCAATGTAGGAGAGTACTCCACAAAAGACTACAAAGACAATGAGTTATTCATTATTTACTGAGGGCTATTACTGTAATCTACCACACATGAAAATCATGACTCAGGACAGCATTACTACCACACACATCATTTTATTCATCAGCTTTTAACCGTCCATTCTTTAGACCAGCACTTCCCAAGGGGTATCAGGAAGTGTGGTAGAAAATATCTTTGAAATAATAATTGATTTTTTCCTCAGATATTTCTTGCCTTTACCCTTCTCCCTGTCTTAAGCTGTCTCAGGAGACAGATCATTTCCTCAGGGAACAGAAGTTACAGAAGAATTTGAGGAAAAGAGAGCTCTTTGTTGCTTATCAGTTTTGAAAATTTAGTTTCCTAGGAAACAAAAACAATTCATGGCACAGAGTAAAAATTTAGGTGGAAACCTCATGGGAAAAGCCCAAAACCATTAGGGGTACGGAACACGTGCCGCGTTTCCTGAGTAGAAACCAAGAGGAATCAGGAAGCCCTCACAGAACTAAATGACATATCTAAGAAAGATGGGGCATTGTACATTCATACGAAATTTCTAGTACCTCAACACAGAACAGATCAGTGAAGTTATTCCCATCAATCTGCGAATGGTATGGAAGGAACAAAGAGAGCCACTGGATTTGAATGACTTGTCTCAGCAACAGTTGTACAGACCAATTCCCTGGGACCAGATAGCAATTAGGACATCTCAGCAGATGCCCAGCATACATAGATGACACAGAGAATCAGTTAAGTGTCATCCCCCCACTCCATAACCACCTAACTCCTTGGCACTAGAAGACTCCAGAACATGGCCACACTCATGGAGAAAATGGAGAGATCCTGAATTTCTGCCAATCTGGGAACAAAGGATTAAACTAGAAACCAAATGAATTATTTAAAAATATAGAACAGTACATATCTTACATATATCCGTTTGTAGACTGAAATTGGTACCAATACATATAGAATACTTGACCCATGCATTTTTTTTCTAGAAAGGGTTCCATGGTCAAATAGGTTTGGGAAATGCTGTATTTTCATTTTGGAAATCAAAATGCCCATTAACATGTTAATGTCTTAGAGAAGACCCACAGTAAAGAAACCCAGTATTTTCCACATTTATTTCACCTGGGAGATCCTTTTGAAGGAACCCTGTTAATGAATGATCCTAGGAACATATATTAATAAACATTGCTCTAAATTTATCTTCTTAGGTCATAGAAGATCCTCCACAATGCAACCTGCTCCAGTAATCAGTTTTCTCTTCACTACTTCCCAGTGCAGATCCTTTTCTTTAGATAGGTCAGACACTTCACTGTTTCCTGAACAAGATACACTCATGTTTCTAAGTAATTATCAACTCCCCTTGGTCTCTATATATCCAAAAACTAGAGAGCCACTTGGGTTCTACTCTCCCAGAAATTTCACAAAGCCATCCTTGACCATTCCAGCTCAAATTAATTGTTCTTTTGTAATGCACGAGCATTTGACCCCATTAGACATTGGTTCATATGCTGCTTTGCACCATCAGGAATTAAGCTGGTATGTTTATACATTGCTCAACAAATCCAAATTCCTGTGGTAAATGATTATATCTTGTGTTAGTTTTATATCACTTTTAATGCCTGGCTAAATATCTACTAAAATATATGAATGAATTTGTGAACTTTTCTAAGAGTATAGAAATTTTACATAGATTGGTAACGACTGCAAATTTTAAAACTGAGGAGGTAGAATACAGCACAAATGGAATTTCAGTGGGTGGCAATGACATCAGCTTGACTAAAGTTTTTTAGATGTGACTTCACAGTCTTTACTATTCACAAGTTTTGGGATATACTATTTTTATTCGTCTTGCAAAAAATGGGATATTGGTATGATATATTTGGGGATAATTGCATGCTTTTGTGAACTTTCTTTTAAATAGCAACAATTTCATAATAAAAAGGGGTAAAAAACCGTTGGGCAGTGCATCTGTGAGTTTTTGAGCCAAGAAAGATGTACAAAAGTCCCTCAAATTTGAAAAAGAGAAATAATAGGAGGTAAAGAAAAGCTGAAAACAACTAATTTGTCAATTGTAACTCACAGAGGAAATTCTTGCCATGTGGAAATGGTCAATAATGTTAGTTTTTCCCTCAGGATATTCAAGCATAATGTATCATTGAGAAAGTCAATTTATTAATTTTTAGAAAAGATCCTAGGAACTGATAAACTATAAAAGGATCAATTGTCTAATGCAGAATGAACAAAAGGCAATTGGACTCTCTGATATTGGTCTTTACCGTTGCTGGTAAGATTTGTGTAATCATCAATCAACCTGCACTTAGCATGTAATTAAGGTTAAACATTTTCAAAAGTAAAGCAAAACAAGACGTCCCTGGTGGTCCAGTGGGTAAGGCTCCGTCCCAGTGCAGTGGGCCCAGGTTCAATCCCTGATGGGGGAACTAGATCTCGCATGCATGCCACAACTAAGAGTCCACATGCCTCAATTAAGAAGTCCGCATGCTGCAACAAAGAGCCTGTGTGCCACAACTAAGACCCGACGCAGACTAAATAAATAAATAAACAATAAATTATTTTTTTTAAAGAAAGTAAAGCAAAGATGCTGAGGATGAAAATCTTATTTTATTCCAGAAAGAAAGCTATTCATAGGCTACCTTTATGAGAAAACTAAATCTCTTTATGGTGATTAATTACTATGATATATTGAATGGAATATATATATATATACACACACACACACACACACATATATATATATATATATATATATATATATATATATATATATTCAATTCTTTATTCCACAAAAGCAACATGTAAGAATTTGGGGGATGAAGTATATATTTGTATAAAAAAACATCTTTTTTCAAAAAGCATTGGGCGATGCCTTTCATATTTCTCTATTTCCTTCCGTGCTAGTCAAATGAGCCAGTGTAAGTACTCTAAAGATCTGTAGTGAATGCTGACTCTATTTTCCGTTTTTATGCTTTACATGTCCACAGCATAACTGCTAGGAAGAAATTGATTTCTTTTTGCCCTTGGGTCTAAAGGCCAGTATTCATTTGGTCGGCTACGTCTTTCCAGGGAATGAAATCATTCCTTTGTCATGCAAAAGAGACCACTAGAAAACAAAATTGTCGACAGAGAGTTACAGTTTCCTAAAACAGAAAAAGAGAAACTACTTTGTGAGAGTGGGAGTTTTTCCGAAATGTAGAGGTATAAAACTAGTTGGAAATGTAAAATAAAACAAAACAATACTGACTTCAGGATAACGGATACTTCTGTAGATGGAAGGAAGGGAATGGGATAGAGGAAAAGTGAAAAAGAAACTTCAAGCATATGTATATTATTTTATTAAAGATTTTTAAATGCTAACATTCTGCCATAATGCTTCAATTTTTTTAAGAAATAAAATGTTAACAGGTAATTTTATTACATAAATACCCACAACATACTCATGCATACACACACATATATATACATATGTTTTTATATATAAACATATAAAACATTATTCAATGAATAAATAAGACTACAGAAATTTTTATCATTCAGCACCTTATTCTTTTCCTTAACATATGTTTTTGTGATTTCTGTAAACTGATACATGTAGGCCCAATTCACTCAGTCTAGTTGCTGTATAGTAGTATTTCATTATATGAATAATTCATTAATCAAGTATATATATGTCTATCTTGCTCAAACTTTCTAGAGGCTTGCCTAGTTACTAGCTTTCAAAAGAACCGATTTTTAAAATTATCTCATTAGTGTTTTTCCTAGGTTATTAATTTGTATGTTGTTTTTATAATTTCATTGCTTCAACTTTCTTACTGTTCTTTTGATTTCTTCATCTAGCTTCTTGGATTAAATGCTAGCTCATTTATTTGTAATACATATATTTAAGACTATTCATAACTTGTAGGTACTGCTTTAGCTACATCCCATAAATTTTTAAATTTTTATTAGTATTTTAGTTTTTCAATCATCATTCAATTAATACATTTTATAATTTTCTTTGTGAATTATTCTTTAATCCATTCATGTTGAGGCTTTTTATTCTTCCAGGTTTTCCAACCTGTAGGATTTTCATTACTATTTGTAATACTTAATTTCTAATTTAGTTGCAGAGTGACCAGATAATATGTGAATAATTGTGATTCTTTATGACTGAAAGTATACAGTAAATTTTAAACATTTAAAATGTTGAATGCATGTTTTAGAAGAATGCATATTCTCTGTTGGGTTCTCTTTTGGGTACAGAGATATATATATTTAAAATCACGCTATATGTGTTATTCAAATCCTCTCTGTATATTCTCCAATAAGTAGTTTCTAAGAGAGGTGCTAAATTCTGCCATTATTATAATAAGTTTGCCAATTTTATTTTGCAGTTCTAAGTTTTTGTAGTTTTTTTGTTTTTTGGGTGTTTCACAGTTTAAGTCTATACTTAGTATACACAAATCTATAATTTTTATACTTTTTTCAAATATTCTTTATTCATGTTAATGCTTTTGCAAATTCTAGTTTGAGTGATATTGTTATACCAGCTTTTTTTTGGTCCATATATGCCTGGCACATCTCTTTTTCTTTTTTTCTTTTTAAATTTTCTGTTTTAGGGTGGGTGTGCATGGGTGTGGCAGTGAATGTGTGTGTTCGTGTCAGTGTCTACTATAAAGAGCATATAACTGATTTTTTTATATCCAAGCTAATAATTTGATTTTTAATTTTATCAGAGTCATGTAATCCATTTACATTTATTGTCACTATAATGTATTCGGAGTTACACTGACCATTTTATTTCATGGTTTGGTTTCATCAGTGATTTCTCATGGCTTCATTTCTCCTCCTTTCCTAACTTTTCTTCGATTGGTAAACTGTAGATTAGGCTTTTCCCTATTGATTTTTACGTATACATATTAAAATTTCTCAGCCATTACTTCTTTGAATATGCTGCTAAAACATTCCTCTTTATCTTTTGCTAGAATCCCATTAAAATTCCATTAAACAAGGATTCTTGAGGAACACCGTATCTCAACAACTTTTTCAATTTTTTTCTTTATGCTGCATCCTGGGTACAATTCTTAGTTCTCTCTTCCAGTTTATTAAGTCTTTAACTTTATTCATTCCAGAGTTTATACTTTCAGTTTTATGACTTTTTTAATGCTGATTTATTTTCTAGGGTTACTAATTAGATCTTTAATCTGTTCATATGATTTTATATATTTTTTAAAAATTTTATTTATTTATTTTTGGCTGCGTTGGGTCTTTGTTGCTGTGTGCAGGCTTTCTCTGGTCGCGGCGAGCAGGGGCTGTTCTTCGTTGTGGTGCGCGGGCTTCTCATTGCAGTGGCTTCTCTTGCTGTAGAGCACAGGCTCTAGGTGTGCAGGCTTCAGTAGTTGTGGCACATGGACTCAGTAGTTGTGGCTCACAGGCTCTAGAGCACAGGCTCAGTAGTTGTGGGGCATGGGCTTAGTTGCTCTGTGGCATGTGGGATATTCCCAAACCAGGGCTCCAACCCGTGTCCCCTGCATTGGCAGGCGGATTCTTAACCACTATGCCACCAGGGAAGCCCTGATTTTATATTTTTTTAATAGAGATTATTCCTTCCTTTTCCTCTTTGATACAGGTACCAAGAAATAGGATGCTTCTGGGGGTGGGATGAATTGGGAGATTGGGATTAACATACATACACTACTGATACTATGTATAAAATAGAAAACTAATGAGAATCCACTGTATAGCACAGAGAACTCTACTCAGTGCTCTGTGGTGACCTAAATGGGAAGGAAATCCAAAAAAGCGGGGTTATATGTGTACGTATAGCTGATTTACTTTGCTGTATAGTAGAAACTAACAACATTGTAAAGCAGTTATACTCCAATAAAAATTAAAAAAAAAAAAGAAGTAGGATGCTTCTGTAACAAATACCTAAAAATGTGGAAGGAGCTTTGCAACTGGGTAGTGAGTAGAGACTGGAGGAGTTTTTGAGATGCATGCTAGGAAAAGCCTGGATTGCTGTGAAGGCAATATTGGTAGAGCTATAGACATTAGAGGTGATTCTAGTAAGGGTTCAAAAAGTAAAGAAGAGACCTTGAGAGACAGTCTGTATCTTCTTAGAGAATACATAAATAACCATGAACAGAATGTTAGTAGAAATATGGATGTTAAAGGTCATTCTGGTGAGGTCTCAGATGGAAATGAAGAACATGTTATAGAAAACTGTAAGAAAAATAACCATGTTATAAAGGGCAAAGAACTTGGCTGATCTGGTGTTCTGGTGTTTTGTGGAAGACAGAACTTGCAAGCAGTAAAAATGAGTATTTAGTTCAGTGGCAGTGATTTCCACTACTCGGTCTTCCGGCTCACTGATCCATTCCTCTGTATCATTTAGTCTACTGTTGATTCCTTCTAGTATATTTTTCATTTCAGTTATTGTATTCTTCACCTCTGTTTGGTTGTTCTTTATATTTTCTCTTTGTTAAAAACGTCTAACTTCTCGCTCTGTGCATCCATTCATACTGTGGAAAACAGTATGGATGTTTCTCAAAAAACTAAAAATAGAACTACCATATGACCCAGCAATTTCACTCCTGGGTATATATATGAAAAAAAACAAAAACACTAACTTGAAAAGTACATGCACCTCAATGTTCATAGCAGCATTAATTACAATTGCCAAGACATTGAAGCAGCCTATGTGTCCATTGACAGATGAATGGAATGTACATACATACAATGGAATACTACTCAGCCATAAAAAAGAATGAAATTTTGCCATTTGCAGCAACATGGAGGGACCTGGGGGGCATTGTACTAAGTGAAGTAAGTCAGACAAAGACAAATACTGCATGATATCACTTATACATGGAATCTAAAAAAGACAACAGACTAGTGAATAAAACAAAAAAGCAGCAGACTCACAGATATAGGGAACAAACTAGTGGCTGTAAGTGGGGAGGGGGGGGAAGGGCATGATAGGGATAGGGAATTAATAGGTACAAGCTGTTAGGTATAAAATAAGCTACAAGAATATATTGTACAACATGGGAAATATAGCAAATATTTTATAATAACTATAAATGGAATATAACCTTTACAAATTGTGAATCACTATTATTATACACCTGTAACTTATATAATATTATATAGCAACTATACTTCAATTAAAAAATAAAATTTAAAAAAAATGGGTCTTTAGCTGAGGAGATTGCTGAGCAAAACTGTTAAAGGAGCAGTGTGGTTTCTCCTGACTGCTTATAGTAAAATGAAAGAAGAGGGAGATGAACTGAAGAAGGAATTGTTAAGCAAAAAGGAACCAGAACTTGAAGACTTAGAATATTCTCAGTCTACCCGTTTTACAAAATATGAGAAAGCTTGTTCTGAAGAAAACACTGAGGGTATGGCTAAACAACCATTTGAAAGGAAGATTAGCAGGGATTAGAATCACAAATTTATTCGGCTACCTCAGCAAAAACCAGGAATAGAGATGGGATTTTACTAGCAGAAACACTGCCAGTTAAGGAGACTGAGACAGGATGAAATGAAAGAAGGCTGTCAAACTTTTTAGATTCTACAAGGTGGGACCATAGAGCTATTTGGTTGCAAATGTACACTATTCTTTAAGAAAAGGGAAGAATGACTCCAAAGGCCATTCAGAGATCATCAGGGCTGCCTCTACAGCTTCAAAGAGTGGCACCATCACCTTGGTTTCAACAGGCCATACAGCCTCCAACTGAAGCCTTGGAGATGAGACCCCTACCTGGCAGAGCCAAAGGACTGCCACCCCAGGGGGTCCAGAAGGTGGGACAAGGAGCCAAAGAGGATTATTCCCAAGCCTTACAACCTAATGGAATTTGCCTTGCTAGGTTTTGGATTTGCTTGGGACCTGTCACACCATCCTTCTTTCTTATTTCTTTTTTTTGGAGTGGGAATGTCTATGCCTTCCCACCACTGTATTTCAAAAGCATAAATTGTCTGGTATCACAGTTTCACAGCTGGAGAGGAATTTTTGTTTCAGGATGAACTGTACCTTGAGTCTCATCCATATCTGATTTAGATGATATTTAGATTAGACTTTGTACTTAAGACTTAGAGTTGATGCTAGAATGAGTTAATAAGGCTTTGGGGGCTGTTGGGACAAAATGAATGTATTTTGCACATGATAAAGACATGAATTTGGAGCAGCTAGAGGCATATTGCTTTGAACTGAACTGTGTCCCCTCCCCAATTTTATATGTTGAAACACTAATCCCCCATGTGACTGTATTGGAGATAGAGCCTTTAAGAAGATGATTAAGGTTAAATGAAGTCAGAAGGGTGGTAATCTGATATATTGGAACTGGTGTCCCTATAAAGGAGGAAGAGACATCAGATTCTCTCTCTCTCTCTCTGACACGTGAGGACAAAGTGAGAAGGTAGCCCTCTGCAAGCTAGGGAGAGCGCCCTCACCTGACAGGACCTTGATCTTGGACTTCCCAGCCTTCAGAACTGTGAGAAAATAAATTTTTGTTGTTTGAGCCATCCAGTCTACGGTATTACATTATGGCAGCCTGAGCAGACTAAGACAGGATTTTAAACAGACTTAAAGTCATTTTGAGACTGCTTAACTTTTTTCATTTTTATCTGGAATGAATTCATCTTCTACTGGTTATTTTTTTACTGTCTTCATATCTCTCATATATTTTATTTTAGTTTGATGGCTCACCTTGAGTAAAATTTTTTAAAGCTCTTTCTCTGCCCTTGCCATTCTCATTTAATTTTCTTCAGCTGCCCACTATCTAGCCTCCTGAAGCTACTAGCCTAAAGAAAGATTTTTTTTATATCAGTAGCACAGAGCTTCATCAGTATGAATATTGGGACTATCAGAGTCAGTCCCATTGCTTCAAGGCTAAGTCTACTTCCTGTCTTATAAATGGTTCCCTAGGAAGTTTTTCGGTGTTTTGGGCCTACTTTATTTATAACAACTTAGGATTTTCTGGTCTCTAGTTAGCAGATCAGAGCTATATACTAGGTAGTCACAGCTCCTGGATTGCACACTTGCATCATTATATGATTGTATTAATCATGTCTTATTTTTTGTACTCTGACGCTTTGACATCTGAGACTTTGCTAGCTTGAAAGAACTGCCCTTCCCAGTGTTAGCCAATTCTTAGAGATAATAAACAACTCTCCCTTGCGTGCACCTTTCAAATGTGAACCAAACAATCCAGAACCCATATCCCCAACCACCTCCTTTTTTGGTCTCTTACACTCCAGGCCAATATCCCCTTGTCCCAGTCACTCCAATGGTTACGTACTAGACAATGAAGCCCTGTGCCCCCAGAGACTGCTGAAATTATTCAAACTAGCCAATCCTACACCTGCTTACACTGCCTCACCTTCCCATGGAAACCACAGTAAAGGCTCTTCCCCATGACTGCCCCCACGCCTTTGGCCTCCTGACCAACTGTGGTGCTTCCCCGTGTGGCCCCCTGCAGGCTGTACTGTGCCCTCCTGTTTCTAGAGATCTGTGAGAGTTCTCGCTTCATAAAACACTCATTTCCAAGTTTGCGAGTCTTACCATACTTGATTAAAATAAATCCCAAGTACCACCAAAACTATGATGTACTACTTGAATGACAGAAAAATAAAGTAACTTGTTGTAGTGGAAAACATGTGTCTCTGTACTTGGTTAACTCTAGTCCACTGAACACCATAATTGTAAAGTTTTGGAGGTTTGGTAATGTGTGATTTTATAACATTGTGAACCCAGTAGTTCAAATCAATATTGGATTATTACTCTAAAAATGTAATTGCATTAATAATATATAGTTTAAATATGAGGCCTAGAGGAGAAAATAGCACAAAGTACTTTTCTAATTGAAAAAAAAAATTGGCTCTCCCATTGCCTCCTGAATCAAATAAAGCTTCCTTATTTTACACTTAATTTTAAACACCCAAAATGTGTTGGGGAAAGTTCTAATGCTGGATGTTCAAAGATGATCCAGTACTTCAGGTGCCCTGCCCACAATAATGCTTCTCATTCTATCCAAATTTATTTCAACTACTCATCACACAGGCTCTTCATTCCACACTGGTCAGTCTCCCAGTATCAATTTCAGTCATTCCTGCTCCAGCACTTGTGCTCATGCCATCACCACTCCTAGATGGTTCCCTTCTTGTCCTCTTCCCTAGTCCAAATTCAGCATATCCAGTGTCAGCTTCCCAGTGAAGGCTGTCTTGATTTGTTCAGTCACACTGTCATTTACTCTTCCGATTTTCTATAGCCCTATAATCGTTTTCACATAATTTTTGTGAAATGTAGTCTTTAAGGCAAGCACTTTTTTTTTAATTTAAAAATTTCTGAAATTGAAGTACTTCTCTATGTATATATGTGTTTTTGTTTTTTTTTCCCCAGTGATTCCCTTTCCCCAACCAAATATGTTTAAATGAATAACACGTATAATCCATGGGTTCTAGAAATTGAGAAAACAGGAAATACTGACTTCTCAGTGGTTCTCAGGTGGCCCTCCACAGCACCTCCTGGAGCCACCAGGAGCAGGGCTGAAGCAGTGGGAAATTGAGGTAAACCAATGGAGCCCTGCTCTGGTCTCTCCTACAACCTTGAACAAGCACCTCAACTTATTCTTTTTTTTTTTTTTTTTTTGGTAATGTTTGCTTTATTATTTTATTTATGCATCTGAACAAAAAGTTTTGTGAACCTGAAAATATTTATGTAAATGCTTAGTATTTTTAGCTTTGTCTCTCTCATGAGAGTCCAGGCTTCTGCACCCAAAGGGCCTGGCACAGTTATGGCTAGATAATTGGGTCAGCTTGTTCCTGACTGGTCCGTGTGCAACATGCAGACTGCATCCACAGTGATCATTTCTCTTAATCTTTTCAAACAACTCTATGCCAGTCTCCTAAATCTTAGTTCCTTTCTGTGTTCTGTCATCTTCTTAAAAAATGGTGCCTTGGGCCTCCCAGAATGAACATGAATTATAGCTCTATTATGTCTTTATAGATAGAAAGCTTAGCTTTCTTGCCAAAGCACACAAATGGATTTTAAAGAGATCTGTTAATGGCTATAATTTAAGATCAGGGGGTATTATCCTTGAGATAAGATTAGAATTTGGCAGGAAAAAAACACAACTTTTATTTAGAAACTTGGCATCTTGAACATAGAATTTTAGTGCGGCAGAATTTCAAGTTAGACACTTGCTTGGGATGCAAGAAGTAAAAGTTGGAAAACTTGGAGTAGATGAAATTTTAAAAGACTAGGTAGTGAGTGAATTTACACCTTCAACTGTTGTCTACTTTCCCCCTTTATTTTGTTGTACTGAAATTTGTTTATTTATTTGTTTATTTCAGGCAAAGAGAGAGAGAAAGCATACACAGGCACTTTATTGTAAGAAACTAGCTTACACATTCATGAGGGCTGGCAAGTCTGAAATCTGTAGGGCAAGCTAACAGCCTAGAAGTTCATGTAAGAGTTAATGTCACAGTCTTGAGTCTGAATTCTGAAAAATGGTCAGGCAAGTGAGAAACTCAGGCAGGGTTTCTACATTGGAGTCTTGAGTCTGAACTCCTTCTTCTTTGGAATCTAGACTAATTGACCAAACTACTGTTCACCATAGCCTAGTCAAGTTGACATACAAATTTAACCATCACAGTGTCTTGTTACCTGTTAGGCTCTGTTTTCTGAAATCTTTTCCTCAGTCTGCTCTACTCAGTTCCACCTGACTCTACAAAGTAAAATGCAACTTAATTTTAGCCTTTTAAGGGTCTCAAATTTGCTACAGACCTGAAATCCCTGAACTAATCTGGATTTCAGAGAGCTTCTGGATGATACAGCTACACAGACCAAGTCCCCAGGAGCACTGTGTGTCAGAGGCTTTCCTGGCTGGTAGGTTAGGTGGAAGAGAAAATGGAGAGAGAAATGGATTACGTGAGGCAGGTTGACCCCCAAATTTTAATACAGACTTGTCACTGAATCAGTATTACTATGGATGGTATATCATTTATGTCATTATTGCTATAAGTAAATTTTCATGAAGTCTTTGAAGCAGTCCATTGGTGAGGTACATATGTCAAGAATGTGGGTAAGGGTGGCTCTGAACTGCTCTTTCATCCTTTGTTCGGAATCTCAGTGGTCATCTCCATGGATTTGTTTAGAGCAGAACTGAGCTCCCAAAATGACATCTGTCCAAATGAACACAAGCGGCTGCATAAAATGAGCACTAAAAAATGAGGTTAACCATTGTAGTAACGCTTTATGAGCTCTCGCATGCTGCTTAAGTTCTTCTTCCAGTGCCATGGTAACAATAAAACTTACTTGTAGAGTTCATGTCTGTTTAAAAAGCAGCACGTATGAATTTCCACATTTGATTCTCCTTCCAGATAACACTACGGAAAAAATGCTGCTGTTCTACAGATATGTAACTGGAGATTCAGAATTCAGATTTCACTTGCTGAAGGACAAATAGTAAATACTGGTGTCAGAACTAGATCACAGCTTTTTCCACTACATCATCTAGTCTGTTAAACATTCATAATTCCTGTCCTGGGAAATAAAAATCATTATGCTTCTAAAGTAAGTTATGGACAAGCAGCACTGAGCTACTTGTTTTAGAGGTAGGAGTTCTGACAAATTAAAACACAAACAAACAAAAAAACCTGTGGCACTACTTTGAAAGTCTCTTATTGTGAATTGCCAGAGAAAAAATAAAATTTCCATGAATCTCACTGATTTAAAATGTAACATTAAAAAAAATGGAAGAAAGGAATGATGTTTTTCAGTTAGGATAATAAAGGAAGCAATCTTCTTTTGTGCCTGGTAATTACATTGAAAACATAACTGCAAGTCAAACTTAGCTGGATCTTTGACGAAGTAGAGCACGTAAGAGACTCATTTATGGATTCTGAGGATCAGCTTGATCTTTCCTCCTTTCACAGATATCAAAAGAGTTCTTGTTACTTGAGAAGGAAAAGCTGGATTCAACAATGGCTGAGATGAAAGACACCAGGAGCAGAGTAGCTGCCTTTTCAATATTTCCTAATTGGGTATCCTGTCTCCAAATAGATACTCTTCTAATTGATTCTTCAAAATCTTAATTCCAATAATTAAGCCAGTCAGACACAAGAAAGATGTTAACTGAGTCCAGAGCAATATAACTCAAAGCCATTGCAAATGACAAAAGTGGAAAAGTGATAAAGGAATTGGAAGAGAAAAATTTTTTTTCTTAGCCCTCCAAAGTTAATCTGCAATGCCTCAAATTTATCTTTCACAGGACAAATAATATGTATTTGAAATCTCAGAACCTGTTTCTCTTTATCTGTATAAATCCATCCTGTGTTTTACATACAAAATCTAATTATTCCATCTTGGTTTTCCATTCTATCATTGTTAGCACCCGGACGTAGAGCACTGCGCCACTCAGGGAATCTGCTGATTGCTGAATTCAGCAGTAAACTCCCACTTCTGGATAGTCTATAACATGTAAGGCCAGACACTATCAAACTCTTAGAGGAAAACATAGGCAGGACACTCTATGACATAAATCACAGCAAGATCCTTTTTGACCCACCTCCTAGAGAAATGGAAATAAAAACAAAAATAAACAAATGGGACCTAATGAAACTTAAAAGCTTTTGCACAACAAAGGAAACCATAAACAAGACAAGAAGACAACCCTCAGAGTGGGAGAAAATATTTGCAAATGAAGCAACTGACAAAGGATTAATCTCCAAAATTTACAAGCAGCTCATGCAGCTCAATCTTAAAAAAACAAACAACCCAATCCAAAAATGGGCAGAAGACCTACATAGACATTTCTCCAAAGAAGATATACAGATTGCCAACAAACACATGAAAGAATGCTCAACATCACTAATCATTGGAGAAATGCAAATCAAAACTACAATGAGATATCATCTCACAGCAGTCAGAATGGCCATCATCAAAAAATCTACAAACAATAAATGCTGGAGAGGGTGTGGAGAAAAGGGAACCCTCTTGCACTGTTGGTGGGAATGTAAATTGATACAGCCACTATGGAGAACAGTATGGAGGTTCCTTAAAAAACTAAAAATAGAACTACCATACGACCCAGCAATTCCATTACTGGGCATATACCCTGAGAAAACCATAATTCAAAAAGAGTCATGTACCACCATGTTCATTGCAGCTCTATTTACAATAGCCAGGACATGGAAGCAACCTACGTGTCCATCAACAGATGAATGGATAAAGAAGATGTGGCACATATATGCAATGGAATATTACTCAGCCATAAAAAGAAACGAAATTTAGTTATTTGTAGTGAGGTGGATGGACCTAGAGACTGTCATACAGAGTGAAGTAAGTCAGAAAAAGAAAAACAAATACCGTATGCTAACACATATATATGGAATTTGAAAAAAAAAAAAAAGGTAATAAAGAACCTAGGGGCAAGACGGGAATAAAGACACAGACCTACTAGAGAATGGACTTGAGGATACGGGGGGAGGGGGAAGGGTAAGCTGTGACAAAGTGAGAGAGTGGCATGGACATACATACACTACCAAACGTAAAATAGATAGCTGGTGGGAAGCAGCCACATAGCACAGGGAGATCAGCTTGGTGCTTTGTGACCACATAGAGGGGTGGGATAGGGAGGGTGGGAGGGAGGGAGACACAAGAGGGAAGACATATGGGGACACACGTATGTGTATAACTGATTCACTTCGTTATAAAGCAGAAACTAACACACCATTGTAAAGCAAGTATATTCCAATAAAGATGTTTTATAAAAATAAACAAAAAAAAACATTAAAAAAATAAATAAAAGGTTCATTTAGTTCAGTTTAAGATGGTGGTACTATTTTTTATATTATAAAAAAAATACGAAATTTTTCCCAAAAATGTCTCTTGAGAAATTACCTAGTGAAATTAAGCTATGTAGGAATATAACATGGATAATTTGAACAAAAATCCCTAAAAATTTCCCCAAAGTATATTAAGGGGCTTGAATTATGTGAAAAATGTTCTTAACTTTCTTGAAACCAATCAAACCCATGAAGCATAATAAAATAAGTTCTGGAGTGTTGGTTTTTTTTTTTAAACACAACCATGACAAAGGTAGGTGATAAAGCCCCAAATGCATTTAATTTGCATAACATGATCAATTAAATGTCCCCTGTTTCTAAAAGAAGATCATGTGTTCTATAAAAAGTAACTTAAAACAGATCTTAGAGCAGTACAGAAACTTAAAATTTGGCCCATGTATCTAATTATGTTTTAAACTGCAATTGTTACTTATTCTGTTGACAGGCAAATTCTCAATAGTTCACCTTTTTCCACATATATTAAATACCAACCATATAAAGGTGAGAGTCAGGAAGGAAATTAGCATTCATGTTGCTTTGTTTTATTTACTTCAGAGCTTTAGTCACTGCCTCAAATGACCTTGAGTTGTTCGTGGTTGATTTTCCTTTACTAGAATTAAGTTCCATGAAAGCAGACTCTTCTCTGTCATGTGCTTTCAGGTCCTGAAGCACCAAAGGAGCGTGCTTGGCACATAGTAGGTGTTCTCGGTTTTTTCAGTAAATTCCAGGCACAAGAATAGACACATTGTGAATATTACATAATATATTCTCAGAGTGATCTTGAAATGCAAATATTATTATCCCTCTTTTACAGTAAGAAATCAAGGTTTAAATGAATTAAGTAACTTGTCAAACATCAAGCGATTAAAGAGAGGGGATTTGAACTTAGGGCTGATGCACATTCTGTTTGTGGGCCATGTTATAAGGCATGTTTCCCAAAGTGGACCATACTGGAAACAAGATGATTTGGGGTACTTTAAAAAGTGACATTAAGTAACATAGCATTAGATCATAAGAAAGTTATTCCTTTAAAAACTTCCTTCTGATTAACTTTATTACATCAAAGATAAAGTCTCAAATTAGTGCCAGTGTGTATTTAATGCTTCTCTAATAATTGCTACTCTCTCTCTCCTTATTTCAGTTAAGGATAGGTAAGAAAATAAAGCCAAAGTTTTGTTTCCAGTGTATCGTTTTTATCTATATAATTATCATATAGATGATTATATGTATAAACTATATAAATATGATCTATTTACAAAGGAACTATGTGACAATTGCAAAATGGAAACCAGAATCACTTGCCTTATTCTGGTTTTCCATTTGCAATAGTTATATAGTTCCATCATAAATAAATTTTAGGTACAAGTCTTGAATTTATTTAAAGAAAATATTAATTAGCTAACAGTACAGATGACATATTTGGCCAAAACTGTGGAGGTGCTACACAACGTCTAGTTTCACAACCCTACTGTGAAGCAATTTATAGGCCCTGGAATAGAAACAAGCAATAGAAGGCACTGCTGTGATAGGGAAACTCAGACATGGAAAGTAATTATCCCCAAACTCCTGTAAAAGTGGCGTACTGGAGGTACAGAAGTTAAAGACTGCTAACTCTCAGCCTGACTGGGGAAAAATGCCACCGTGATACAAGTGCTGAGACTACAGTTAAGCTATAGTTCCTGGCTAATTGTGCCTAAAATATAGTGGGGGAGATATTCAATAATCAGAATACAAGTTAGGAAACAAAAAGTGCCCAAAGGAAAAACAATACATGTGGTGTGAGAATTCATAGTTCTACACAGCATTAATTACACCCGTTATCATTAAATTTGTTAACTGTGAGGCATCCTTTTCTATAATTGCAAGAAAAGCCTCGATGGGTTTGGCAAAGAAGACCTGCTCAATTGCCAGCCATTTAAAAACAATCAAATTCACAACCCCAGTAAAGCTTACACATCTTTAATATGGCACAAAGTTAGTGCTTCACTAAGGTCGGGTACTGCCTGAGAAACTGTCATCACTTAGTATATACTTCAGGGTAAACTCTTAACAATGAAGGGACTGGTTTTCCTCTTAAATTCTTTATGCTGACATCTGTGTATAGGGAGTATCAGAATAAATTCACATGGTTCAAAAGCTTGGGCTTTCTGTGAGGTCACTTCAGTAGACTGGAGTATAGTGCTTATCTCATCAAATTATTTTGAATAAGTGAAATAAAGGCAAGAGAATGTGAGATATCTGGCACATAGTAAGCCCTCAGTCACCATTAGCAACTATTAGCCTGCGTCATAAAGCACAATTTTCTCTCCTCTGGGCTTTTCCAGAGACCTCCAGTAACATGATCCTTTTAACCTTTCTTGGACCGGTACCTACTCTAGTGCTTCAGGCCAGCTCGCCCTAGGCACGAACCTCACTCTGTGACTCAAGTCCATTTCCCTCTGCTAGTACCACCAAATAGAAAGGCTGCCTTAACACTCAAACAGGGACTTCCTGGTTTCTCCAAACTGTGAGCTGTGACTTTTCATCATATCCGTTGTAGTCTAGAACATCCCTCTTTTTTGTCATTTTCTTCTTCAGCTAGATCTACTGGCTAAGGGTAACATTTAATACAATGCTTCCAATCTTTTTATAGCCACTAAGTGTAGCTCTCTGGAAACTTTTGCCTCTGACAAACACTATGTCAGACATTTTCCCAAACAGAATATAAAGAAAATGCTGAACTCAGCCTGTTCTATTTCTGCATACCTTTTCGTTTATAGCCAAGTGCTAGGAGATAAAGAGGATGCATAAATTCAGTGAGATTAAAAAAAAAGGTATCCCCTTAGACTCATTCACCTGTGTATAAAACAAAATGTTTTAATTCTTTGGAACTTCTATTTGGAAGAAGGATCATTCCCGAATTTTATATTTTCACCCATGTATACTGATTGTGAAGTAAGCCCCTACTGCTCTGTTCTGTACCCTCCCAGGATGACCACAGCTGACTAATTCAACAGTCAATTGGATTCCTGAGAGCCAAATGGAGCTAAGACACCACAGAACTCTTACTTCTGACATCCCTGGAGTTACCCTGGGTTTTACTCTTCCTAAGGCTTGATTGTTCAAATCTCCTTGCTTTCTCAACACATCTGAATATCCTCATTGTAAATTTCCTTTCAACTTAAGCAAGCAGAAATGGATATCTGCTGCATATAACCTAAAGAATCCTAGTTTATGATTTAAATTTAAAAAGTTAAAGATATTAAGCTTGTCAGTATACAGGATGAGAAAGACAGTACATTTTTCTTTCACTATAAAACCCATGCTACTTGTTTCAACAGGCAGAGTTAACTAGCTATAAAAATACCAGTAAAGAGAAACACTCTGATTCAGTGAACTTCTCAAAGTAACAGGGTATATTTTTAAATAGCATTTCAGATTTCTTCATTTTACTCTCACCAAAATTATCTTCTTATTAAAATGACCTAAATCTTTTAAATTAAAATGATAGGAGTTTCTTGTGATATTCAAGCAGTTAGTAGTATATGTTAACCATAAAGCTTAAAGTAGTGATATGATGTACTTCTGCAAATAGGTATCATTTCTTATAGCAACAGATTTTAAGCAATCTGATGTACTAAGAAGTCACAGTAACTATCTTACTTCTTTTCATAACATATATGCTATGAAATTTGGCCCCACTATACTTTCTCAGTTTCTTCTTTGACTACTACACATACCCTTCCAACATACAGTTTCTTATCTCTGAATCTTTAATGTTGTTGATGCTATCTAAAATTCTATCTCCATGAAAGAAATTAAAGATGATACAAACAGATGGAGAGATATACCATGTTCTTGGATTGGAAGAATCAACATTGTGAAAATGACTATACTACCTAAAGCAATCTACAGATTCAATGCAATACCTATCAAACTAACACTGGCATTTTTCACAGAACTAGAACAAAAAATTTGACGGTTTGTATGGAAACACAAAAGACCCTGAATAGCCAAAGCAGTCTTGAGAAAGAAAAACGGACCTGGAGGAATCAGGCTCCCTGACTTCAGACTATACTACAAAGCTACAGTAATCAAGACAGCATGGTACTGGCACAAAAACAGAAATATAGATCAATGGAACAGGATAGAAAGCCCAGAGATAAACCCACGCACACGTGGTCACCTTATTTTTGATAAAGGAGGCAAGAATATACAATGGAGAAAAGACAGCCCCTTCAATAAGTGGTGCTGGGAAAACTGGACAGCTACATGTAAAAGAATGAAATTAGAACACTCCCTAACACCATACACAAAAATAAACTCCAAATGGATTAAAGACCTAAATGTAAGGCCAGACAGTATAAAACTCTTAGAAGAAAACATAGGCAGGACACTCTATGACATAAATCACAGCAAGATCCTTTCTGACCCACCTCCTAGAGAAATGGAAATAAAAACAAAAATAAACAAATGGGACCTAATGAAACTTAAAAGCTTTTGCACAACAAAGGAAACCATAAACAAGACCAAAAGACAATCCTCAGAATGGGAGAAAATATTTGCAAATGAAGCAACTGACAAGGATTAATCTCCAAAATTTACAAGCAGCTCATGCAGCTCAGTCTTAAAAAAACAAACAACCCAATCCAAAAATGGGCAGAAGACCTACATAGACATTTCTCCAAAGAAGATATACAGATTGCCAACAAACACATGAAAGAATGAACATCACTAATCATTAGAGAAATGCAAATCAAAACTACAATGAGGTATCACCTCACACCAGTCAGAATGGCCATGATCAAAAAATCTACAAACAATAAATGTTGGAGAGGGTGTGTAGAAAAGGGAACCCTCTTGCACTGTTGGTGGGAATGTAAATTGACACAGCCACTATGGATAACAGTATGGAGGTTCCTTAAAAAACTAAAAATAGAACTACCATATGACCCAGCAATCCCACTACTGGGCATATATCCTGAGAAAACCATAACTCAAAAAGCGTCATGTACCAAAATGTTCATTGCAGCTCTATTTACAATAGCCAGGACGTGGAAGCAACTTAAGACAGATGAATGGATAAAGAAGATGTGGCACATATATACAACAGAATATTACTCAGCCATAAAAAGAAATGAAATTGAGTTATTTGTAGTGAGGTGGATGGACCTAGAGACTGTCATACAGAGTGAAGTAAGTCAGAAAGAGAAAAACAAATACTGTATGCTAACACATATATATGGCTCTAAAAAAAAAAAAAAAGAAAGAAAGAAAATGGTCAGAAGAACCTAGGGGCAAGACATAAAGATGCAGACCTACTAGAGAATAGACTTGAGGATACGGGGAGGGGGAAGGGTAAGCTGGGACAAAGTGAGACAGTGGCACGGACATAAATACACTACCAAACGTAAAATAGATAGCTAGTTGGAAGCAGCTGCATAGTACAGGGAGATCAGCTTGGTGCTTTGTGACCACCTAGAGGGGTGGGATAGGGAGGGTGGGAAGGGGAGAGATGCAAGAGGGAAGAGATATGGGGACATATGTATATGTATAACTGATTCATTTTGTTATAAAGCAGAAACTGACAGACCATTGTAAACCAATTATACTCTAATAAGATATTAAAAAAAAAAGAACAAGAAAAAACAAATAAAAATAAAAACCAAGCTCATAGATACAGAAAACAGATTGGTGCTTGGCAAAGGGTGGGGTGAGGGGTGTGTGTGTGTGAGAAATGGGTGAAGTCTGTGAAAAGGTAAAAAAATAAAGAATGAAAGGAAGGAAGGAAGGAAATAAGAAAACATCTGGGAGCTTGATGTTGTTAAGCCTCTAAGTTAACCAAACTCTAGATTTTTTTAATGTGAGCTAATCAATGTCCCTACATTTAAGCCACTTTGGCTGGAGATTTTGTTATGTGCAGCTGAAAGCACTGTAACTAACAACCTACCAATAAAAATGTCAATTGAAATAGAAATATATCAGTAAGTATTTGCCAAAGTTTTACTCTAGTTTGTGCACAATACAAAATGGTTTTGTCCCTCAAACTTAGTTTAATTCAATGTGTCTCAAAAAGAAACTTGAATTAGTATCGTGGCGGTGGGGAAGGGAAAGAAGTTGTTAAAATACATATTCCTTGGCTTTACCATAGACCTACTAAACCAAACCTTGGGTGTGGTGGGGAAAACAAAAACAGGTATTTTAAGTAAGCACTTAAGTGTTCCTAATGTATTCTAAAGACTAAATATCACTGACTTATTTAAGACTGGTCCTGTGAATCAGTGAATAATATAAGGCAGGATATATGATAAAGTGCTGAAGTATGAAATGTGGAACACGAGCTCTCAGGTTCCACAGACATTCAGAAGTAGCTTGGCAAGTTGGAAGGCAAGATCGATTGAGGGTAAAATACAGGTGCCGCCACAGACGAGCTGAGTGTTTCAGTTAGTTCATCTTTAGACAGGTCTAACAGGGTTAACGTCTGCTGTGTGGTTGTATGTTCTGAGATAACATCTGAGAAGCATGTGGGAGGTGGGCATGAAACCAGTGCAAAAAAAAAAATTGTGTCCAACTAAGCTGACATATAATTCTGACAGACTTCTTTTGTCAACAGTAATTATACTCAGTGGCATGTCCGCTTAGACATAAGTTCCAAGTTTTTTAGTTAACTTTAGAACCCTGTGGGGTAGGGGGAGAGGGAGGTCCAGGAGGGAGGGGATACAGGTATGCATAGAACTAATTCACTCACTGTACAGCAGAAACTCACACACCATTGTAAAGCAGTTATACGCCAACAAAAATAAAACAAAACCGTGTACTAATATTACGTTGGATTAATTTATAAATAATCTTTGAATACTTGGGTAATTTCTCTATAAAACAGAGTACCTGAAATATTGGTCACCAGTATTTGCTTAATATGCACATATTTACATTTTTTATTATTTACATATTATTTCATATTTACATATGAAATACTTTTTCTTTACTGAACATGTTTATTTTTGTCACTTTATGAAGGTGTAAAAATGGTGCTTGTAGTTACAGGTAGTTGTTTTATGTGTGCTCATGAAATTTGTTGGTATGCTAACAAGACTGTATGAAACAGTTATTACTTATCTTTCAATGTCTATGTGAAAATTAAATTGAATATTTTGGTTAAAAATGAGGGTTGAATCTATCCTGGAAACAATGATTAAAAGATTAAATGTGTAGACAAAGTAATGGGATGTATTTTTATTTGTCAATGGGAAAAGAGAGTAGTTTTTTCTTAAAGCAAATATTCTGTATAGCTAGTTAAAGAAAACAGTAAAAAAGAAACCTTCTAGAAGGTTTCAAGAAAATTAACTTTGTCTTAGTTTATAATAACTGAAAATAATGAGTCTGAAGAGAAGCAATGAAAGCCATTAAAATGTCAGCAAAGTAGACTCAGCTTTTATGAGTTTATAAAAAGAAAAACCTCATGAATTCTTTACTGCTAAAATATTACATTAACACAATACTAGAAAGTCGTTTTCTCTCTATTAAAATGACAAATTGGTGTAGGAGTATTCAGTCTGCTCTTAAGAAGAGGTAGTTGTTTGTTACCGCCTGTATATTCTGCCCAGATAGATGAGATTCTTTTTCTTACTAGATTAGGCAGAATATAGATAGGTGTTGTTTTTTATTCATTCAGCCACTCTATGTCTTTTGATTGGAGAATTTAGTCCATTTACAATTAAAATAATTATTGATATACCTATCATTGATATACCTAATGTACTAACTGCCATTTTGTTGTTTTTTTTTTTTCTGGCTGTTTTGTTGTTCCTGTTTCTTTCTTCTCTCTTGCTTTCTTCCCTTGTTGCTTGATGACTTTCTGTAGGTTATGCTTAGATTCCTTTCTCATTAACTTTTGTGTACCTATTATAGGTTTTTGCCTTATGGTTACTATGAGGCTCACATATAACACTCTCTATATATAACAGTTTATTTTAAATTGATAGCAAATTTGAACACATTCTACAAGTCTGCATTTTTCCACTCCCCCAACATTTTATATTTTTAAAATTTTGTATATCCCTAAGTAACCAATTACTGAAGTTATAGTTATTTTTACTACTTTTCTCTTTTAACCTTCATATTAGGTTCATAAGTGATTAATCCACTTCTTGTACTATATATTACCTTTACCAATGAGATTTTTACTTTCCTATGTTTTCTAGTTACTAATTAGTGCCCTTTCTTTTCACCTTAAAGAAGACCCTTTAACACTTCTTTTACATCCAGTTTAGTGTTGATGAACTTCCTTAGCTTTTGCTGGTCTAGAAAACTTTTGATCTCTTCTTCAAATCTGAATGATAATCTTGCTGGTAAAGTATTCTTGGTTGGAAGTTTTTTCCTTTAAGCATTTTGTATATATCATGCCACTCCCTTCTAATGTGCAAGGTTTCAGCCGAGAAATCTACTGTTAGTCTTATGGGGGTTCCCTTATACATAACAAGTTGTTTTTCTCTTGCTGCTTTTAAGGCTTACTTTAGCTTTTGGCATTTTAATTATAATGTGTCTTGGTATGGGTCTTTTTGGATTCCTCTTGTTTGGCACTCTCTGGGCTTCTTGGATCTGGATATCTGTTTCCTTACCCAGGTTAGGGAGGTTTTCAGCCATTATTTCTTCAAATAACTTTTCTGCTCCTCTCCGTGCCTCCTGTCCTTCTAGGACCCCTGTAATATGAATATTATTTTGCTTGATGTTGTCCCACAGGTCCCTTAAGCCATCTTTATTTATTTATTTATTTATTTATTGCTGCTCTGTTTGGGTAAGTTCCACTGCCCTGTCTCCCAGATCACTAATTTTTTCTTCTGCTTCATCTAAGTCCACTGTTGAACCCCTCTAATAGTATTTTTTCAGTTCAGTTCTTGTACTCTTCAGTTCTGTGACTTCTATTCGGTACTTATACTGATATTTTCTATCTCTTTGTTGAAGCTCTCTTTGTTCATCCATTCTCCTCCTGGGTTCAGTGAGCATCTTTACGACCATTACTTTGAATTCTTTATTATGTTTTTTTTTTCCTGGAGATTTATCTTGCTCTTTTGTTTGGAACATATTCTTCTATTTACTCATTTTGCTTGACTCTTCGTGTTTATTTCTATGTGTTAGGTAAAACAGCTATCTCTCCCAGTCTTGAAGAGGTGACCCCATGTAGGCAATGAGCTTTATTGTTAAATCCTGCCCTAGTTCTTGGCTGTCTCTTGAAGTGTCTCTCTGTTTCAGAACTATGGGCTCAGAAATGCAATCCACCCAGCCACCAGAGCCTGGTACTCAAGGGGCATCCTCTGTGTGGGCTGCGTGTGCCCATTGGCTTTGGGGGTCTGTAGGGGAGGCAGGATATTCACCCACCACGTCCAATGAAGTGACAGGAACATACACGGAGGGGTGGGGCACATGCCCAGCACCTCCAGCAGGGTTGTGGCAGCAACACAAGGGGATGGGGCACTCACCTTCTGCCTCTGGCAGGATGCTACTGCAGCATGATGGGGGTGTGGGTACCAGCAAGTTAAAGTGAGAGTACAAAAATGGCACCCACTAGCACTTCCATCCCTGGAGAGGCTCCCAACAAGCTTTTGTCCCTCTAGCAGATGTTTTAAGCTTAGCAAATGAATCTCCTTCACAGATGGCCTAGGCTCTTTTCAAATTGCTGCTTGTGGACTGAGTCCCAGGGTAAGTGAATCTGCGCATCAGCCCTTTAAGAGAAGAATCACCATTCCCTATAGCCCCTATGTTTCCTCACGATGTAAGCCCCGTTGGTTTTCAAAGCCAGATGTTTTTGAGGGTTTGGCAGTGAAAACATAAGGTGGTTTTCTTATGCTTTCTTTCTATTCTATTGATGAAACAAGGTCAACAGATGAGAGAAAAGTGGATAGGATTTTGGATGTTTGAAGAGAGAGAAGATCTTTTAGGCAATATTTTCAGGAATGTGAGGGAAGACTGACAAAGGCAATGTTACTGGACTGCTAAACTTAACTGAGTGTTCCTCTGAGATTTGCTGTCATAAATTTAATGTTGTTGTCTTGTAGCTACAAACTGTGCATCGTGAATGCAGTTATGATTGTGTATTTTTTTTTCAGCCTCACTGAGCTAGTCTGTTGTAGGTGTGCAATATGTAAAGTGGCAGGTTTAAAAAAGGTTAAATTTGTGCCAGGAAACTAGGACTTAGGGACAGAGGAGTAAGATCGTCAAGGCTAAGAGAGAGAGATGAAGCATAATACTGGATCATCATTAGGGCAGGTGAGTAGAAAATAAGCTATCTTTTGTGGTACTTGAACTTTATGTCAGAAACTTTACAAATCTGGGCGAAAGCTTTCTGACAGTAAGGATCAAAACCAAATGCTCAGGCCAGGAAACCTAGGACAGTCTTACCAGCAAGGAGCAGGAAGGTAGAATAGGTAGGACAAAAGGAGGTCAGTGATGAAAGAGAGAATAAAGCAGCAAAATTTATCAGCCTTGAAGAGGCAGTGAACTTTAGTCAGCCAAAAATCAGCTAGGTTTGGGTTGGTGACAATAGAGGAATAAAATAATTCATCATTATATTATAATGATATTATAAAGATATTATGTATTCATCATAATATCTTTCAGTGGGGGTGCCCCAGGGTATCTCTGAGAAACTCAAGTGGTCCATCCTAGCCCTAAAAAAGGCTAAGCCATCAAAAACTCAATCCCAGTAAAGAATAAACTTGAACTCAGTTTTCTAATCCTGGCTCACAGGACAGCCTTAAACTTCATGGTAGATCAAGGACCTTGCCACGAGCTTAATGGGGGCTAAATTTCCAAAATATCTGGGGGTGGTAACAGTGTGCCCCCAAAGCTGGGGCAAGGGTTCCCACAGCTGTTTATTTGACTGGGTTGTTGACAAGGCTGTTCTCTTCTGTCATAAGTTATAAGTACCCAAAAAGCAATTCTTTTTCCTATCATTTGCCCTTGAGGATCCATTATTATACTTTATCTTTTTCATACACACTGTTAACTGGCAGAGTGAATGATTTTGTAAAATATAATTTTCCTTGCAGAGTGAATGATTTTGTAAAATATAATTTTTCTTTCCTTGGTAATGGGTAATTCTTTTCATGCTGTCCAAACATAATAAGTATCATTTATTAAGTGTTTACATATGCCTGACTACACTAAATTCCTTACACAGTCTCATTTATTCATCTCAATATGCCTCTGAAGTAGGTATTATCATGATTCTATATTTTTACATATGAGGTAACTGAAGCCCAGAAAGTGTAACTGACCTGCCCAAAGTCACATGACCCATAAGGGTAGAAGCCAGTACTTAAACCTAGAACTTTTTCCACAATCCTTGCTCTGAAACTGATTCATATGCATAGGCAAGAACATGCAGTAGAAAGCAAAAGGGGACTGATATAATCCACGTGAGATGGGAGAATATTCTAGCTTCCACCTTCTCACTCACATGTTCATCCAAGTCCATCATACTTAAATAAAAAAATCCCTCATTACAGATTTGTGGGAGTCTTCCAGGGATTCTTTTACCTACCAGCAAACTTTTCAGCAATGGTGGGGATTATTATTATTATTATTATTTTTTTTGGCGGTACGCGGACCTCTCACTGTTGTGGCCTCTCCCGTTGCGGAGCACAGGCTCCAGACGCACAGGCTCAGCGGCCATGGCTCACGGGCCCAGCGGCTCCGCCGCATGTGGGATCTTCCTGGACTGGGGCAGGAACCCATGTCCCCTGCATCGGCAGGCGGACTCTCAACCACTGCGCCACCAGGGAAGCCCGGTGAGGATTATTTTTAAAAAATAAAAAGGAGAAGAGTGAGAAGTGAAAATGATAGAGAATATTTTCCCCTCCATGTCCAGGCAAATGCATTTCTCTTATTAACTATCTTATTAACTATCTTTCACCAGGAGGTGAAAGATACAGACACTCAGCAGGTGAAAACTATTGCTCTTCCTAAGTACCTGTTCTCCCTGTATGAGGACTAGAAATAATCAGGGGAGAACATCCTAGTCAATCTTCTGCATCACATGCTTACTCGACTGGCATTGTTCCAGAGCAAATAAATTACTACAGAAGGAGCAGCTTTACTGTAGTTTTGACTAAACAATAATAATAACAATAAAACAACAACAATAATAGCAAAAAATAACCATATTAACCACTCTGGATTTGTTTGCCTACTGGGCTGTTCAGGAATGTGAGGTCCACAGCTCTGATGTGTCTGTTGTCCAATGCCTGGTCTTCTATCGTACATATAAATCAAAAACTCTTCCCTGAAAACTCTTGAGAAATTTACATACAGTAAGTTCACAGAACCCTCAGTTTTTTGTTTTTTTTTTTTAGGACCTGAACAATCATACTTTATTCCTTCCTACTTGACTTTCAACATTAACATTTTATTATGCAGGGACATCAAATGTCACTTATAATTTGCATACACTTGAAGAAATTAACAAGTTATATTTTTCATTTACTTGTACCTGGCTCAACATACCAACCTTGAAACATCTCAGAATAATCCTTATTAATTAGAACCCTCAGTTTTTATTATGCATTTGGTCAGGGACTAACTGCCATATGATAATCACTCTTTGAACAGCTGCTTTTTTAAAATGTGTTGGTTTCTTGTTTAATCAAACTTAATACATTTTATTTCCCGTGAATATGGGATTCTAATTCACATTTAACCTTGACTCAAATTTTACCTTCTTTTAAAATAAATTAAGACACATTGGTTTTGTAAAAAAATTTTTTCTAATTATCAGCTAAGTACAACTCCTTTCTCTTCTTTCAACTCTAACAGAAACAACTCAATCTTTATGCAAAGATATTTGATATACGTAATATAGATTTTACAGAATACCATGTCATTTCATTGTATAATTCATTTTAGTGTTTCTGTCTATCAAAATACAGTATTCATCTGAGGTTTCTCTAATAATTTTCTTTCTCCTTTCAGATAGACATATATAAATGAAGTAATTGCCTTACAACATGTAACTGGGCTGACTTATTTGTGTTTGGGGATTTATATAATGATTTGTTTCCAAAGAGCAACTGAAGTAATTTTTAAATATGGAAAACATAAAAATGTTAATGTGAAGACTAGAAGGAAGGTTTTAATTAAGGAGAGGGCCGATAAATTGTCCTGGTGATGACAACTCTGACATCATTACATTTCTCTGTGAGGACATGAGAGAAAAAATAGGAGGGTGCCTTTAGAAAGTCGTAGTTATTATTACTCAAGGCAATGAGCTGTTAAGTACAAGCTTAATTATGTCTTCTGTTTGTCACCTTGATACTTAATAATGCGCCAGATGTACTTTTCGGGCTCTGTCAATTGCCTGCTCTGTCAGTTGACTGAGCATTCGTTGCCTAATGTGTGGCTGTCTTCCATCTCCAGAGGAAATAGATGGTTTACCCACATCTAGCCTCCAGGCAAGCACCAACTCATTTTCTTCTCAAAATATCTTATTTCCTGGGACAGGTTCCACCAGAAATTAGACTGGAAATTTGTTTGCTTACTTACCACATCTTAGGTCAGAAAAAAGAGAGGAAAAATATCCCTAATTTCTGACTGTTCTCATGATAAATGATTGAAATTTGTCAGATGACAGAATAATTTTAAAAGGAAAACAGTTGAGGTTTTCCAGAAGCTCAGCTAGCTCCAGGAGCTAGTGAAACAACTGTATCCTCCAAGATACAGCAAAGGAGCACAACTAATTCAAGGTTGCTCTGCAACTAACAATTCTTTGACAGTCTTTCATTTATTTCTCAGAACAGATGAGCTCAAGTTGAATAACGAATTGTATTTTTAAAAAAAGACAGAGAACAGAACCTTATAAAAAAGAGTATTTTAGATTCTTATAAATGAAAAAATGCAAATTATTTTTTAAATTCCAAACTATCTTTCACTAATGAAGAACATAATTCTGCAATTTTCAAAGAGTAAAAATTAATGTTAAATTCCAAATTTTCTTACCAATTGAATCACCCTTCAACTATTTCAGGTGTTCACCATGGTGTTATTTTTGTATTTTATAGAAAATTTAGACCACAGTTTAGGTAAATCAACAGCCTTACAATTTTCTGTTTTGTTTTGTTTTAGTTAAAGTATTCTTTTCATGCATAACTCCAAAACCCAAGAGTTAGTTTTCAGTGCTGTGCTGACAAATATGGCCTAGGTAACATATACGATTATTTTTGCCTTTCAGAGTAAAAGACCTTTGTTCTTCAGCAGTTACACACACACACACACACACACACACTCACAACTTGAAAACTGAGCTTCTGTCGGGCCCCTTTGCCATCTGCCCATGTAAGAAATCAGTAACTTGATAGGCTGTATCATATAGAATGACCATCTGCAATCCTGGTAACAGTATTTAAGCTCTGAGATCGCACTAGGAAATCTGTTCAAATATAGGTCATCTACTGCTTTATGTTTTCAACTATTTTAAAACTAAATAAAAGAGAAACGGTTATATCGGTAGAAATTTCCTTTCCAAAAAGAGAATAATCCAGGTAATAAGCACTTTTGAAGTTTATATCCAGTTGCATACAATTAATCATTGTGCATTCCTGGAAAAATATGAGATTAGTTGGAGATATGAATCAATAAACAGGGTTTGTAAAAAGCTATGTTCAACAAATACAGACATTGACTTTGGCATATTCATTGAATTAATATTTTTTTGGATATAATATTAGATAATTTTTGTTCTTTAGAATTAACATAAGTTTACATAGTTACTTTCAGTAAATTTAATCACTGGAACTGAAATAAACCTGCCTATGCAGCATTATTAAATGGAGTACTTATAATGTAACACTAGCATAAGTAGAATGTGCTAGGGAAAAGAAAATTAGAAGATAACTTCATGAAGAGTTCCATGGCAAAAATAATTTCTACAAATCACAAAAAGAACTATTAGTTTCCTCTTATAAATGTACAGTGAGAATATTTGGTTTAAGTTGTAAAAAACACAAAGGCTATCCATTAACTATTTAATTAATTATGCAGTACGTTTTACAAAGGTACATTTCTATGTCGAGTAACTAACTTAGTAGTTTAAAAACGCCTTAGTGTTCCCCAATCTTATAAAAGTTAATATTCAAGAATAGGTTTGATTTCACTGTTTGTTCTCCATTTAATAAAAAAAAAAACAGCTTCAAATAATCCAAATATATTCCTTATATTATTAGGCATTATAGAAACACTGAAGCATCTGTGGCTCCAACAATCCTTCTTTCTAACTCTAGGCACCTACATCCAATAGACAACGCAGAGTGGAACAGAGAGTAAACACCTGCTCTTCAGGATCAGTGACCATTAACCCTGGAGCTCTTCCTAGCAATTCTCTTCCACTCTGGATATTACCTTCTTACTTCTCTATTCCTCCCTACCTTAGCCTTCTTCCCTGATCATTGCTCTTTGTTTCCTTACACCTTTTACATCTTCCAGCTCTCTTCTCTCATCTCGATTTCCTGTAGGACCCTCCTGACCATCTTGCCCAACTGTCACTTAATAACTCAGCATTATCTGTGTCACGTCTCTCCAAGATTCTAAGTTCCTCGAGGGTATACACCGTATTTTATGCCTCACTGTGATCTCATGTAACCATACAAAGTATTTTGATAATTAAATTACTCAGTACCTTTATGTTAAGTCCATCTCTAGGGCCATCCAATTTCAGCATCAGATTCACTGGACTAGATCAGAAATAGTCAGATTTTAATTTGCAGGACCCTCTGGTTTATTGGAATTGGCTGCCTGAAAAAAGATTGCATAGCAATATCTGCCATGTTTGTGGGAGGTGTGAATAATGACACACATGCAAATGTTTGCTCCCCAAGACTAAATGATCTTGGCATGAATTAAATACAAAAAGTTGCAGCTTCTCATCCAACTGTTTTCAAAAAATTTTGCAGAAGTTCTTTGACTGGACTTTTATAGGATAATATGTATCCCTGGTTATGCTCTGCTTCTACTAAAATGAATATTTACTTCAGATGAGTATTTATTTCCTTTAGACCAGTGGGTCAGACTCTGCTCAAGAGTTTGGGAAATGGGCTGGGTATAGCCCCAAATGAATACTTGCTTTTGGGGATGCAGGTCTTTAGGCCTGCATAAAACTATCCTTTATAATTATCCCCACTCCTACTCTTAATGATGGGCCATGTGAAAGGATATTCAGCCTCCACAAGGGACTGACTCTCCTTTGTTTCAGATTTTACTAGTAACAGCCATAACAATAATAATTTCCTGACTCAGAAAACTGATTATTTGCTTTAAGTTTTATTTTATTATATTTAATAACAATTGTTGAAATTTTTTATGACTCATATAACTGGAAGCCAAGGCAAGTAGACTTACTTGTATAAACTCTGAAATTAAAATAAATGGTACTTTGCTCTTCCCAGAACTTCCTAATGCCACATAAAGGATCCTGAGTGTCCCTGAATGTGACGCTTGCGCTCTCATCTCTCCATCTCACATCCTCCACTGCACTGACCGTTGGAGCCAATCTTGATAAAAGTTCCTTATTAGTGGGTTCTCATCACAAAACACCATACACCACACTACACAGCTAAGAAGTCAGCCAAGTTGCCATTTGCTTTTCATCACCGTCTTAAATCTCGGAAGTTTAGATTTCAGAAGACCAAACAGTACTCCACTTGGAATTATAAAGCATTATGTAACCAATTCCATTACCTAAGAAAGTAAAAGCTAACATGACATTTGCCTACTTGTGCCAAATGACCTACAGGTGCTTTAATTTCCCTCGATTAACTCTTAGGATCTCTCAGCTGCTATTTCTCGAGTTTCTGGGACTGCTGTTTCTACTAAATCTACAGCGGTCTTAATATATGGGGGTAATTTTCCTCCTGCATGAAGAGTAAATAAACTAATCAAAATCAGGCTCTTCACTGATGAAAGCAGTGATACAAACAAAATTAAACATAAAAAGTTTCACATTTGGAGAAATAATTATCTATGAGTGAAAGAAAAAAACACTTAAAAAGTACAAAAAAATTAAGTACAGAAATTTAAAATATTAATGGCATAGATAAACAAATAGGTAAGCCCATATTGTGAAGTGGTAAATGGACTGAACAAAATATGTTCCATTTTCTCTTATCTGCACTCGTCAAAGTTAATATTGTAGAAAGACTTTTGGCTATTTTATATGTTCCTGTTTGTAAAAAGACCTCTGCACACTTTTTGTGTCCTTTATCCGCCCCCCCCCTTTTTTTGGATAGAAAGTTTCATGTATACATTTTGCTTTTCTCTATCAATAGTTTCTTCAGGTCAGTGTAACATTAGAATGATTCGATCTTTTTAAAAAGTGTGCTTTCTTCTTAAAAATAAATTTATTTATTTTTGGCTGCACTGGGTCCTTGCTGCTGTGCGCGGGCCATCTTCAGCTGTGGTGAGCGGGGGCCACTCCTCACCATGGTGTGCAGGCCTCTCACTGCGGTGGCCTCTCCTGTTGCAGAGCACGGGCTCTACACACTCGGGCTTCAGTAGCTGTGGCACGCGGGCTCAGTAGTGGTAGCACACGGGCTTAGTTGCTCCGTGGCATGTGGGATCTTCCCGGACCAGGGATCGAACCCAGGTCCCCTGCATTAGCAGGCAGATCCCCAACCACTGAGCCACCAGGAAAGTCCCAAAGTGTGCTTTTTTTTTTTTTTTTTTTTTTTTTTTTTGCTATGCGCGGGCCTCTCACTGTTGCGGCCTTTCCTGTTGCGGAGCACAGACTGGGGACGCGCACGCTCAGCGGCCATGGCTCACGGGCCCAGCCGCTCCGCGGCATGTGGGATCTTCCCGGACCGGGGCACGAACCTGTGTCCCCTGCATCGGCAGGTGGACTCGCAACCACTGCGCCACTAGGGAAGCCACGGTGTGCTACTTTTTGAAACAACTTTTCAATAAAATTTTTATTTCATTTCTTTATGAGGGAGTTGGCACAAGAAGTTTAGAAACATTAAACATACTTTCTTATACTCCAGTAAAGATGTTAAAAAAATAAAAATAGGGGCTTCCCTGGTGGCGCAGTGGTTGGGAGTCCGCCTGCCGATGCAGGGGACGCGTGTTTGTGCCCCGGTCCGGGAGGATCCCACATGCCGCGGAGAGGCTGGGCCCGTGAGCCATGGCCGCTGAGCCTGCGCGTCCCGAGCCTGTGCTCCGCAACGGGAGAGGCCACAGCAGTGAGAGGCCCGCGTACAGCAAAAAATAAAATAAAATAAATAAATAAACATACTTTCTTTGACATACTGATGTGGTTTTCCTTCTCTTCTGTTACACGGGGCTAAGAACCATTTAAACACTAAAATGGGGTGATCCTGTGGATCGTAAAATGACAAATGCCTTTTTAAATAAACATCTCGTTGGTGCTTGGCTTTGCAGGGGAGGTACTAAATTGAAGGCAGAGAAGTGCATCCCATTTTCAACATATGCATTAAGAAGAATTGTACATCATGTCCTCCAGAGTCTTTCCAGTTTCATGGTCCTGTCGTTAAAAATGTGCAAACTATGGTTTCTCAGCTTAAATCTAAGATATGCGTATACTTATTCATTTTTGTCATCACTTTCCCACTCCTGTCATACCTCACCCACGAAACAGCTTACATGAGGTTAATTTTTACCCTGAACTTCAGAATGTTGGTACTTTATATCCATGTAACTGTAATTTTGTAGAAAACAAGATTATTTAACATTCTCTCTAATGGAGAGGGGGAAGGGACAGGAGATGTGAAAAATATCTTTTCTAAAACGGATTCGAGCTTATCTGGCGCCCTGGAACTTACCAAATCATCTTCAGAACTTACCAAGTCCCACTGGCATTTAAGGGACCTAGATATTCTCTGTTGAGGACCTGTCAGGTAAGTTTGATTTGGATTCATATACATGTTGCAAGTGAATATTTGCAAATGTGAATGATTCCATAAAATGTAAAGTTACACTAGATATGGAAGAATTTTTAAAGTTAGGGATGCAGTACACTTTGATATAACTATCAGAACATCTGTAAATTGGGTTTCAACTTTTTCAGATTTAACAGCATCTATCTCAATAGCTATGATTTTAACTATCACTGAGAAGACTGAGCAAATACTGTAATAAAAATGTTAGAAAAATTGTTACACTATTGTGTAAACGATGTAACTTCTTTTAGATGTATTTTGCACATGCAGAAGACCTTTCATCTGTCCCCTTTTTTATTCCACTGTTTTAATCCCGAGGATGCTTTGACATTTTTTATAAATGTAAATATTTAGATATGAATTTTGTCTACAATGGAATTTTACTTGAAAATATTTACCAGGTATGAATTACTTTGTATAAACATTTTACACTAGCTTTCCTCTGATTAATCAGTCTATTTGTTTTCCATATCCACTTTTTTTTTTTTTTTGCCGCCACAGCACGCGAGATCTTAGTTCCCTGACCAGGGATCGAACCTGAGCCCCCTGCAGTGGAAGTGCGGAGTCCTAACCCTTGGACCACCAGGGAATTTCCTCATATCCACTTTTACACTTTAAAGCTTTTGCCTTTTTGAGTGTTCTTTTGTAGCCATAAACCTATCAAATTCAAATTTCTCCATTCAAATTTTGTAGTTTTGCCATGTGTAGTTTTTATTGCCAATTTAAATTTGTGTTGTTTATTTTCACTATCAATATTTACTGTGAATCCTTTCATATAACTGAGGATTTCCATATTGGTCCAGGATAAATCTACTATAATACTAGTTAACAAAACCTACTAATTCTAAATATAAACTTTTGAAAAAAAATCATTTTTTTCGTAGTGACATAAGATTTTATGTCTTTTTGTTTTGTTTTGTTTTTTGCGGTATGCGGGCCTCTCACTGTTGTGGCCTCTCCCGTTGCGGAGCATGGGCTCCGGACGCGCAGGCTCAGCGGTCATGGCTCACGGGCCCAGCCTCTCCGCGGCATGTGGGATCTTCCCGGGCCGGGGCACGAACCCACGTCCCCTGCATCGGCAGGCAGACTCTCAACCACTGCACCACCAGGGAAGCCCTGTTATGTCTTATACTGACTCTTTTTAAGAGTCAGTGGAAGAGTAATTTAATTTTCCAAACACTTATGCTCACATCGGATATAATGTACAAACTTACTACTGCAGAGCAAATGAAGATCAAAGACAGGCACAAAGTGCATTCAAGATCAAATCTCTAGGTACAAATTGGCATGTGTCATTTTCCCCATTCTTTATGGCTTCTGCTATGCATCTAGGAAAGGTTTGTTCCCTCTCTCATGTGTCCTTTAGGCTCCACTCCAACTCACTAAAATACTTATCAAACTAAAATAATTATCAAATACTCAAGGAATCACCTCTTTGCAACCTACTGGGACTATATTCCTTCTGGTCAATCAGCTAAAAGAAGTTATTCTGTTCAGGCCCAGTACCAGACATAGAGCATGAGCTAAATAAATATGTCTATTCTTGAGATGTAAGGGACTATAGAAACCAGTAGTTTTCTAAGGCAAGTTACATTGTGTACATTTATAACATTAGACATCAGTCTGGAAATACCACGTCTTCTCAACACTTTGCAAGTCTTTAAATAAGCATTTTGGATTTCTTAATGCTGATTTCCACACTTCTAGTCTATTGATGTATCTGTGAAAAACCTGTTGACAAAGATAATCTACATTTTATTTGTGTATTTCTTTAAGTAAAATGAAAGGAGTTGTTCAACAGTTATAGAGTGCTCAATCAATACACTGGAAGCAGCTGGAGGGCACCCGGTTGATACTAAGAACACCCTTTACAAGGGTGTTCACCCTTCAGAGCAAAGAAAAGAGACAGAGAGAAGGAGAGATGATAGAAAAGCCTCAAACCTGTTGTGTCTGAAAGATTGTGAAAATTGTTTAGACCAGGATAACTTAAAATCAAGTTAGACTATTTGCAGAGTAGCAAAGAGCTCCTGATGACACAAATCCCTAGAAGGTTAATGTCCCTGAGTAAGTGTGGACAGAAACAAACTGGACAAACCCTGAGAAAATAATTTGAGAGGTGGAAGAATGATAAACAAATTAAAAATCATGGGAGAGAAAGATGATGATGAGAAGTAGGAGGAGGAGTTGAGAAGAAACATGAATTACGCATATTTTAGAGAGATTTTTGTTATTTGTTGCTTTCTTTTTAAACTAGAACATTTCACAGGTAATATGTATGTAGGAAAGTTAGTAGATGTGTATTATTTTGATAAATCACTTCCAAAAATTTTACTATAATAGTCCCTCCACATTTTTTATAAAAGACAAGATATACTGGGGACAATATTTTAATGTTTATGTGGACTTTAAGTTCTGGTCATGATAGAATACAGCCATAAACAACAACAGAACTGGAAAAACTATGTAAAGCAATTGTTTTCAGGCACTGGACAACAGAAAGAACTGGATATAATCGTTGAGAAAAGAGAAATGAATGAAGTAAGCTACACATTCACTGTGATTTTCTCCTGGGAGTCCTCTTTCCAAAATGAAGTGGAGGCAAGCTGAGACGAAAGAGAAAGCAGTGATCATGCTGATTGGAGGAAACGTGTCTGGGGATGCTGAGGGAACTGGAATTTACTGGAAAGGTGCCAGAGAGGAATCAGAAATTCAGAAAAGGATCAAAAATCTTCACAGGAGTCCACTGAGTTTGGAATACTACTTTATCCTAGGTACAGGGCAAAATTTTACAAGGACTAGAACAGAACAGTTACTGGGTGACTGTGAGTTAAATAATGATTCTGGAGACAATATGGTGCTAGGAAAAATTGGAGTTCCAACTATCCACAGTGGAGAGAACCTGCTGAACATTCTGGGCATTTAGTTGAGAGTCTAAAAAGGATCTGCTTCAGGGGAGTTACACTAAGGCCATCCTAAGCACAACCAAATAAAGTGTTAAACCAAGCCTCAGGAGTATCAAGCTGATCCTCTAGTAAATTAACTGCCCATAAGTATAAAACTCAATAATGATCTTTATAGGAAAACAAGAAAATATAGATTATCAATAATGTAGCATCTACAATTCCCTGCAGACTATCAAAAATGACTAGATGTGTGAAGACACAAGAACATATAACATGTAACCATGAAAAACAATAGACAAAAGAAACAATCTCAAAGATGACACAGATGTTGGCATTGGAAAGTAAGGTCTTTAAAAACAGCCATTATAAACATATGAAGGGTTAACAAGGTACATTTCAATATGCTAAAGAGTCAGTTATTAAGAAGTCATAATCCTCTTCCAATGCAACTAATAATAGGGCTTCAAACTACCTAAAGAAAAAACTGAAAAAATTAAAGGCAAGAACTGACAAAGCCACAATTATAGTTGGATATTTTAACACTCCTCTCTGTCACTGATAGAATAAGTAAACTGAAACATCAGGAAAAATATAGAAGACTTAACATTATCAACCAATTTAATCTAACTGATTGCATTTATGGATACTATACCCAGCACCTAGAGAATACATATTCTTTTAAAGTGCACATGTAATATTCATCCAGACAAATCATGTACTGAGCAAAAAAGAAGTCTCAAAAAATGTAATAAGATTAAAATCATGCAAAGTATGCTCTCTGACCATAATAAAATTAAATTAAAAATCAATGAACACAAAATATCGAATATTTGAAAATATCGGAAAATTAAGCAATACATTTCTAAATAATCCGTAAGTCCAAAAAGAAAACATAGACTAATTAGGAATGATAATGAAAGCACAACTGGTACAAATTTGTGTGATACTGCTAAAGTGGTGCTTAAAGGGAAATTTATAGCTCTATATTAGAAGAGAAGAGCCAAGTTTCAACTTTAGCTATTAAAAAAAGATTAAATTAAATGCAAATAAACAAAAGGAAGAAAATAATAAATATAAAAGCAGAACTCAATGAAACAATATAAACAAACACGACATAATCAACAAGGTAAAAAGTTGATTCTTTGAAAAGATTAATAAAATTGATAAACCCATAACTAGACTGATCAAGAGTAAAAGAGGGAAAAAAATACTAGTATCAGGAATGAAAGAGGGTGTCACTAGGGAAACTGCAGACATTAAATATCAAAAAGGTAATAATTAAAGATTTTATGCTGAAAAACTAGAAAATTCAGGAAAAATGCAAGAAAAAAATTGGGGGAGGAGACACAAATTGCCAAAACAGATACAAAAACTTAGAAAATCTGAGTATTACAATATCTCTTTGAATTTGTAATTAGAAGCTTTCCCTCAAGGAAAATTCCAGGCCAATCTGGAGTCTCTGGTGAATTCTACCAGCATGTAAGGAAAAAATAATACTAATTCTAAACAATTTTTTTCAGAAAATAGGAGAAGAAACACTTTCCAACTCATGAGGTTAGGATAATCTTGATACCAAAACCAGATAAGGACATAACAAAAGAAAAATTTACAGACCAGTATCTCTCATGAACACAGACACAAAAGTCCCTAACAAAATATTAGTAATTTAAATCTAGCAATGTATAAAAAAGAAAATATATCATAACTGAGTGAAATTTTTCACAGGAAGGCAGTTAGTTCAACATCAGAAAATCAAGTAATACAGTTAACCAAGCACATAAACATTAAAAGGGGAAATTATATGATCATCTCAATAGGTACAGAAAAAGCGTTTGAAAAACATCAACACCTCTTCATGATAAAAAAAAAATAACACATTAGGAATAGACTCTGATAAGAAATATTTGTAGAAAACCTACAGTTAAAATTATATTTGGGGCTTCCCTGGTGGTGCAGTGGTTGAGAGTCCGCCTGCCGATGCAGGGGATATGGGTTCGTGCCCCGGTCCGGGAAGATCCCACATGACGCGGAGCAGCTGGGCCCGTGAGCAATGGCCGCTGAGCCTGCGCGTCCAGAGCCTGTGCTCCGCAATGGGAGAGGCCACAACGGTGAGAGGCCCACGTACCGCCAAAAAAAAAAAAAAAAAAAAAAAATTATATTTGATGGTAAAAGACTGAATGCTTTCTTTTTAAGATTGGGAACAAGCAAGGATGTCCACTCTCACCACTTTTATTCAACATTTTTCTTGCAGTTCTAGCGAATGAAACAATGTCAAAAAAAAGTATAAATATTGGAAAGACGAAAACTAAAACTCTCCCTTACTTACATATAATTGTTTATACAGAAAATACCAAAGAATCAACAAAACAACTCCTATAACTATTAAGTACCTTTAGCAAGGTTACAGGATACCAATACAGGTCAAATACAAAAATCAATTATTTTTCTAGATTTTAGCAATGAGTACTTAGAAAATGAAATTTAAAACCATCATATATAATAATATTAAAAATATAAAAAATATGATACTCAGAGATAAACTTAAAATATGTGCAAGAGCTCCTCACTAAAAACTACCAATCATAGCTGAGAAAAAATAAAAGAACACCTGAACTAAAAGAGAAATATACCTTTATGAATTGGAAAACTCAATATTTTTAAAATGTTACTTTTTCCCAAATTGATCTGTAGATTGAATGCAACCCCAATCACAATTCCAGCAGGCTTTTTAAACCTTGTTTTGCTTTTAGAAACTGACAAGTTGATTCCAAAATGTATATGAAAATGCAAAATATCTAGAAAACTAATCGTGAAAAAGGAGAAATAGACTGGAGAATTTACACTACTTGATTTCAAGAAATACTACAAATTTAGAGTAATTGAGCTAGCATAGTACTGGCATAAGGACAGACAAATTGACCAAAGGAAAAGCATAGAAATTGCAGAAATAAACCCACAGTAACTTAAGATCATGAACCTAAAAGCAAAAGCTAAAATGTTAATACATCTAGGAAAATTTTAGGAGAATTTCTTTGCCAACTTGAGTTAGGCAAACACTTCTTAGGACACAGAAAGCACTAACCATAAAAAAAAAAATGACAAACTAGATTTCATTCAAATTTAAAACTTCTGCTCACCAGAGACACCATTAAGAGCATTAATAAGCAAGCCACAGACCAGGAGAAAATCTTTGCAAAATATATACCAGTCAAAGAACTTGTTTCCAGAATATATAAATCAGTCCTACAAATCACTAATAATTAGACAACCTCATGTGAAAAAACTGGCAAAAGATTGAAGAGATACTTCACAAAGGAAAATACACAAATGACAAGTAAGACATGAAAAATGCTTAACATCATCAATCATCAGGGAAATTAAAATTAAAACCAAAATGCAAAACCACTACACACATACTAGGATGACTCAAATTAAAAACAATGACAATACCAAGTGTTGGAGGGAACAACCAGAACTCTCACACATCACTAGTGAGAGAGTAAAATGTTACAAGCTTTGGAAAACAGCTGTGAGGTTTCTTATAAAGTTAATCAAATTCCTACCTATGTCCCATCAATTCTCTAGGAATATACCTGAGATTAAAGTAAACGTATGTCCACAAATGTTTGTACAAGAATGTTCATAGCAAATTTATTCATAAGTTGATATAAAGTTAATATTTATAGTTCATATTACTTATTCATAGTAAGCCCTAAATGGAAACAATCTAAATGTATGTCAAAAGGAAAATGAGTAAACAAATTGTGGTATATTCAGACAATGGAATACTATGAAGTAGTGACATGAAGGAATGAACTACTGCTGTATGCAACAACATGGATCAATCTCCAAAATATGAAGAAACCAGATGCAAAATTATACATACTGTATAATTTCATTTATATGAAGACCCAGAACAGGCAAAACTACTTTATGGGTTTAGTTCACAGCAGTAGTTTCCTGTGGGAAAGGGAGTTGACTGGGAAGGGACAAGAAATTGTCTGGGAGGAAGGAGAACTTCTGTTACCTTGAAAATGATGGGGGTTAGATTTACGTGAATTTATCAAAACTCTTCAAATTATACACTTAAGATCTGTGCAGTTCATTGTATGTAAATTTTACAGTAATACAATTCTTAATAAAGGAAACTATATCTACACATGGCTTGCTCTAAGACCACAGTTCTTTCTGAAAACTAACAATGTCATTGCATGCTTGGATAAGGTGCTTTGTTCATTTCTGTCAAGGCTTTGGTTTTGCATTGGTACTTGATCTTGACCATATTTCATACAATCAATTAACAAATATTTCTGAAACATTACTAATTGTTTCTCTAAATGATTCAACTTCTGTCACACTTTTCTACCACTTGATAAACAACAACCCATTCTTGTTGTCAAGAATCTGGTCAGTAGCAAGGAGTGTTTTTAGTGAGGATTTGTCTTTTCCTGAGGGATTAACTCCTCTCCGTATATCCTGCAGTTCAGTAATAATTCTCTGCCATTAAAACATAATTTCCTATGGCCTTGAGCTTGGGCAGCTCTTTTCACCTCTGTGTTTTGGTCTGCACTTTGCCCACGATCTGAAACAACTTCTCCTTTTCTGCATTTCTCATTCATTCAATATTTATTGTATAGTGGCCATGGGTCAGGTGATGGGTGACTAGATTCAGGGTGGTAAGCATCCAATGCAAAAAAAAAGCAGATAAGGTCTCATCTCTTTTTGAGTTTACAGTCTGGAGTATCTGAGTTCAGACAAATCAAATAATCACACAGGAACATGTCTAATTAGAACTGTGAAACAGCACAACACAAGCATTGGGAATAAAAGTGAAGTGGTACATGACGTTTAACAAGTGGACCTCATTTACAACGTAACAAGCAGACTGTCTGATTAGATAAATTTTTAACTGACATCAAGAGACTTTGTAAGAGCAAACTAGGAAATACAGATGAGATGGTGGGTGGATGGGTTTCAGGCAGAGGGAGTGGCATGTCCAAAGTCATTATAGCATGAGGGAGCATGGCATTACACAGGAGCCAAAAGAAGGCCAGAGTACTAGAGAGCAGAGAGCACAGCATAAGATAAAGCTGGAGAAAAGAAACAGGCATACTAAGTACTTTAGCCTTTGTTCCTGAACAGTAGGAAGCCACCAAGGGGGTTTAAGCATATGTGTTAGGGAGAAGAAAGAATTTTTAAATAGATTTGAAAATACTGCTCTAGCAGTCACAACCTCTTCAAGGTTGTTTTACATACTACTTCCTCCATTAAGTCTTTCCCCTCAAGCAGAGGTGATTTCTATTTCCTCTGAACACCACAGCCATTTTCTGTATCCCCTGTAGAATCCTCAGTTACAACAGTCTTGTACTATTGCTTACTTGTTTACTTATCTCTACACTATAAAATGTTGGAAGTCTGGGAATTCTTATTTCACCTTAATACTCTGCCATCCTAATGGTGTACTAGGAGTCCAATGTATTTGTGGTCAAACCTATGAAAAACAGTAGGGCCAAGGTACTGATTTATTCTCATCTAATGACCAAACACAGGATGAGCCAGAGCATGCCCACACTTGCGGTAATAAGTGTTGCAGTGAGGATGGAACATGTGGCAGTGAGGTCACTTATCTCGCAGGAGAGACCTGTTGGCTTCCCAACAAGACCACGGAGTCAGGAGGACCTCAGGGCCACCATCTCGTCCCAGTTCAGCTTTGGATGTCTGGGATTTTGATTTCTGGTACATGCAAGGGAATCAGACTCTGGGGAATTGATTCACGGTAACCTGGTATTTTTTTTTAAAGGATGCTACTTTCATTTTACATTACAACTTGTGTTCACTTGTTAGTAAATTATAGGTGAATATACCTATAGGTGAGAATGCCCAGAAAGCCAAATCGTATGCAGAATGTCACTTGAAAACGCAAAGAATCAGAGCAAAGTAAGTTAATTGTCTCCTCTGGATGTCCAGAGTTACCAAGCTATCCCACTAGGTATGTAGCAAAGGGCCACATCATCACATTCATTAGCCAAGGCAAGCTTTTCCTGGTTAGTGCTAGGGACACACTGGGAAAAATTCTGAACTTTCCTTTCCTAAAAAGGCTATGATATTCTTTTATATGATAGTCCTTTCTTCAATGTATTAAAATTTTCAAAAAAGTTATGGGTAAGCCTAACAGGGGAGTATGTGAGTAAAACATTTAAAACAATGCTAACATTTAAAACAATGAATTATCTGATTCATTTAAAGTGAATTCTTCTTACTCAGCCATAAAAAGAAACGAAATTGAGTTAGTTGTAGTGAGGTGGATGGACCTAGAGTCTGTCATACAGAGTGAAGTAAGTCAGAAAGAGAAAAACAAATACCGTATGCTAACACACATATATGGAATCTAAAAAAAAAAAAAGGTTCTGAAGAACCTAGGGGCAGGACAGGAATAAAGACACAGATGTAGAGAATGCACTTGAGGACACGGGGAGGCGGAAGGGTAAGCTGGGACAAAGTAAGAGAGTGGCATGGACATATAAACACTACCAAACATAAAATAGATAGCTAGTGGGAAGCAGCCGCATAGCCCAGGGAGATCAGCTCGGTGCTTTGTGACCACCTAGAGAGGTGGGATAGGGAGGGTGGGAGGGAGACACAAGAGGGAGGGGATATAGGGATATATGTATATGTATGGCTGATTCACTTTGTTATAAAGCAGAAACTAACACACCATTGTAAAGCAATTATACTCCAATAAAGATGTTAAAGAAATTAAAGTGAATTCTTGAATATCTCTTTTCTGATCCAATATGAATTGATTTAATAATTTATCTCTGAGAGGCAATCTTATTTCTTTACTTCCATGTTCTTGAACATGAAGAAGGTTCCTCACTATTCCTTATTAGAAGCAAGCTACACTTATTTTGAATAAGCATAGCATCTTTACAGCAGTCACCCAAGCAATATTTCCTAAAGAGTTCAATAACATGTCTCAATAGCTCAAAAGTGTTAATTAAGAATCCTACAGTGCCTAAATTACTTCCCCCCAAATTAACTCTATCTTTATTAGGAAGCATCTCAGTGAGAACATAAGGTTGTGAGAGCTACAGTTTTAACCTTCAGCATTATGGAGTTTAAATTCACATACTTTATGAAATATGTGGCATTAGTAAAAGTGCCAGCATATCCCTAGGTCAATTAGAACAAGCTTGTTTATTTTGTTGTTCACTTGTCTGAGAACCTAGTAATTACAGAGATACATGTTAACATATTCCACTATGTGGTAACATATTTCTCTATGACTATGAATTTGTCAAATTTGTCTTTATATATTTAGGGGCTATTTTATTAGGTACATTATACATTTAGGATTAGTAGATGTCCCTGAAGGATTATTAATCATAATATTGTTATCCTCTTTATCTTCAGTAATGAGTTTTGCCTTAAAGCCTACCCAGCCTGATTCTAATGCACATGCGTAGTTTTTGGTCTATCTTTTGTCACCCTTGTGCTTTCAACTTTTATGTTTTAGATATTTTTCTTAAGAACAGCACATAGCTGTATTTTTAATCCAATCATATAATCTCATTCTCAAAGTATGATTTTCAGTTTGCGGTCTGAACCCTTGAGGGTCCCCAAGAACCTCTGGTGGTGGTGGGTATCTTAGTCCTTTTGGGCTGCTATAGCAAAGATATCATAGGCTGGGTGGCTTTAACAGCAAACATTTATTTCCCACAGCTGTGGAGTCTGGGAAGTCCAAGATCAAGGTGCCAAAAGATTTGGTATCTGGTGAGGGCCCACTTCCTGGTTCATAAACGGATATTTTCTTGCTGTGTCCTACATGGCATAGAACTTTCTGGGGTCTCCTTTATAAGATCACTAATCCCATTCATGAGGGCTCCATGCTCATGATCTAATCACCTCTCAGAGTTAAAAACTCTTAATACCATCATGCTGGGTTAGAATTTCAAACATATAAATTTTGGGGAGACAAACATTCAATCCATAACAGTAAGGCAGGTGAAATCAAAATTCTTTTAACTTATTTTTCCCAACTTTATTGAGATATAACTGACATATAACATTGGGTAATTTTAAGGAGTACAATGTGATGGTTGGATAACATGTATTACAAAATGTTTATCACAATAAGGTTAATTAACACATCCTCCACCTCACATAATTCCCACCCTGTGGTGGTGGTGGGTGGGGGGCGGGGGATGAGAACATTTAAGAGATGCTCTGTTAGCAACTTTCAAGTATACACTACAGTACTGGGAACCACAGTCACCATGCTATACATTAGAGTCCCAGAATTTATTCATCTTATAACAGGAAGTTCACACTCTTTGACCAACATTTTCTCATTTCCCCCAACTCCCAGCCCTTGGCAACCACCACTCTATGCTCTGTTTCTATGAGTTTAGCTTTTTTAGATGCTACATATAAGTAATATCATGCAGTATTTGTCTTTGTCTGAATTATCTCACTTAGCATAATGCCCTCAAGTTTCATCCACATGGTCACGCATGGTAAGAGCTCCTTTTTAATGGCCAAATAATATTCCATTGAATACATATACCACATTTTATTTAACCATTCATCCATTTATGGACATTTAGGTTGTTTCCATGTCTTGGAATAATTGTGAATGATGCTACAATAAACACAGGAGTACAGATATCTGAGATAGTGCTTTCATTTCCTTTGAATAAATACCCAGGGGTGAAATTGCTGGATCATGTGTAGTTCCTTTTTTTATTATTTTTTTTTATTTTTGAAGAACTTCCAGGGTGGAGGCTTTCTATAATGGTTATACCAATTTACATTTCCACCAACAGTGCACAAGGATTCCCTCTTCTCCACATCCTTGCCAAATGTATTACCTCTCGTCTTTTTGATAACAGCCATTCTAATAAGTGTGAGGTGACATCTCATTGTGGTTTTGATTTGCATTTCCCTGATGATTAATGATGTTGAGCCTTTTTTCATGTACTTGGCCATTTGTATATCTGGAAAAATGTCTATTCAGGTTCTCTGCCCATTTTTTAATCACATTGTTTTTTTGTTCTGTTTTGTGTCTTGCTATTGAGTTGTATGAGTTCCTTATACGTTTTGGAATATTAATCCCTTATCAGATGTATGGTTTGCAAATATTTTCCCCCACTCTGCAGGTTGCCTTTACACTTTCTTTTGTAGTGCAGAAAGTTTTTCATTTGCTGTAGTCCCAATTGTTGATTTTTACTTTTGTTGCTTGTGCTTTTGGTGTCATATGCAAAACAATCCATTGCCGAGACCAACATCAAGCAGCTTTTCCCCTATGTTTTCCTCTAGGATTTTTATAGTTCCAGGTCTTATATTTAAGTCCTTAATCCATTTTGAGTCAATTTTTGTGAATGCCATTAAGACAGGGGTCCAATTTCATTCTTTTGCATGTGAATATCCAGTTTTTCCACCACCATTATTGAAGAGACTATCCTTTCCCCCATGAGTATTTTTGGCTGCCTTGTTAAATATTAATTGACCCTGTACGTGTGGGTTTATTTCTTGGGCTGTCGATTCTGTTCCGTTGGTCTATGTGTTTGTTTTTATATTAGTACCATAATGAGAAACTCTTTTTAATTATTACTAAGACATTATTTGTTTTTGTCATTCTCATTCTTTCATGCGTGTACTGCAGTTTTCCAGAGGCTAGACAGTGTGTGATATTGCTCGAGATTGAATGCAGAAGCAGATGTGTAAATCCAGCCAGACAGTAAAGTCAGACAATAAAGAGATTTGTAAAAATGCAAAAACACTTTTTAACAATTTGAAGGCCTCAGAACTTATTGATGACAATAACTTCATTTTATCTTGACACTTGTGTGAAAACTTAACTGAGGTAGAATTCCAGATTACAGTTGTATTCTCTTAGCATTTTGAAGGTATTATTCCATTGTCTTCTTATTTCTTTTATTACATTTGAGGATTAGTTGTGTTGGCTGAAATTCTTGGGTATATAATCTTCATGTTTTCTTATCTGTTGATTCTAGCTCATGGAGTAAATATTTCCTCACACGTTCTGCAGTTTAAATTGTGGGTTTATCTTCTTTGAGACCTAATATCTGCACAGCTCAAAATGAGAGAGGAGGTCCCTCCAAAGATGTTTTCTATATGCTCCCTTCAAGTGCTTCAAGGTTGACCATCAGTCTCAGACACTTTTTTTTAAAATTTTGGTAACATATACATAACAAAATATTTATCATTTTAACCATTTGTAAATATACAGTTCAGTGGCATTAAATACATTCACAGTGTTGCGTGAACCACTTTCATGCCCAAAACTTTTTCTTTATCTCCAGCATAAATTCTGTATCCATTAAACAATAACTTTCCATTTCTCCCTCCCCACAATCCCAGGTAACCTCTATTCTATTTTCTGTATCTATGAATTTGCCTATTCTAGGTACCTCATATAAGTGGAATCATACAATATTTCTCCTTCTCTATCTGGCTTATTTCACTTAAAATAATGTTTTCAGCATCTATCCACATTGTAGCATATATCAAGATTTCATTCCTTTTCATGGCTGAATAATAGTCCATTGTATGTATATACCACATTTTGTTTATCCATCTGTCTGTTGATAGACACTTAGGTTGTTTCTACCTTTCAGCTGTTTTGGAAAATGCTGTTATAAAAACTGGTGTACAAATATTTGTTTAAGTCCTTCCTTTCAATTTGTTTAGACATGTACCTAGGAATGGAATTGCTGGGTCATATGGTAGTTCTGTGTTTAACTTTCTCAGGGACCACCAAACTGTTTACCCTAGCAGCTCCATCATTTTACATTCCCACCACAATGCATGAGGGTTCCAGTTTCTCCACATCCTGGCTAACACTTGATACACTTTCTGTTTTATTGATTTTATAGCCATCCTAGTAGGTATGAGGTAGAGACCACTCATTATTTAATTTGTTACCTTGGGGTTTCCTTGACCTCACAGGTAGTTCATAGTTAAAACCCACACTTGTGTGAATGCTGATCCATGTTATCAAATCCTCAGGGGATCAGATTATTTCCATACAGGGCCTAGGCCCATCCCAACAAGCTTCCTATCATTGCATTGTCCAAGTAAGCAGGTTTTTCTCAGCCACCATTTCACTGAAGTGTAGACCTCCAATATATAGGGTATGATCCATATGCCCATCATCAGAAGACCCTGTAACTGGATCACCATTAAAACCCAAACTACCCCACTACTTCTTCCTTAGCTCTCCTTTTCCAGGGCTCCAATAAAATCAGCTCACGGATTTTTCTCCTAGGGTTCACTTACCCACAACCTCGACCGAACGAAGCCTGCTTCACGTGCCACCTTTATCTGTTACCCAAGAGGATTTTCCTTACTTTATTGCAATTTCGGCTATGCCTTAAAATATTTTTATCTTATTTTACTTTATATTTTGGTATTTTTATTGGAAGGATTTTCAGATTACCTAGTCCATCTATTGTCAAATTATCCTCCAAAATATTATGTTCAAACTTCTGGCTTTATTTTTAGAAACCAATCATACTATGTGATTTGAAAATTTAAAAATCTAGAAATATTCTACTTGTTCATCTTTTAAAGGTATGTTCAACTGTTTGATCAAAATATTTACAAATCTTAGGAGTAAAGTGGAAAATATGTCATGATAAAAGTTTGGATTATTGACATAGTGCAATATTTCTCAGAGTGAGTTTAGTAGAACAATTTTCAAAATCAACTAATATTTTAATTATGAAAATAACTGTTTCAATATCCAGTTAGTAAAGTATTGTATTAAACTAGATTAAACAGTTTGCATAACTGCAAGACATATATAATGTACATGCTGAATCTCTAAGAATGCATTTCTCAAATTTATCTTCTTGGAGCATTATGTGGTACTAAATATTCAGACACATCACTTCTGGGAACTTTGACTTCCACGTTTAAAATTCAAATTTCCAATTTTTCCATCGATATACCAGGCCATTATCATATCTGGATCATGACATAAATGATTCAGTAGCTTATAGAATTAATGATGGGCTCTGATTCTTGGTAGTTACAATATTGTTACCTTAATAAAAGCTAAACTTTTATTTCTTCTTCATTTTTAATATTACCATAATCTCTGATATATATTTTCCTATATCAATAATCATAATAAAAAAGTTTTAGAATAGTTATATTCTTTGATATGTTAGATTATGGAAGTATGTAAAAGGAATTAGAGATCTCAATACAGAAGGGAAAACACCCATTTAAGGAGTAACTTTTCCATAGCAACAGAGTCACATTTGTCCCATAGTGATTGTACCAAAATAACTTATCTGAAGCCCTGGACACTTTAAGTTAATGGAAAAATTGAAGAGAACATTAAAGTCTCATTACCCTAGACGGTGATTTATGAATTAGGTTTAATAGCTTAAGTATTCTCCCATCTGCTGAAAAATGTATCTTTAGAGATTTAATATTAAATTTAATAATTCCAGTTTTGAATGCAGTTTTTCATAGAACTTACTAAAAGAACTTGTAATACTTCTTTGAAAAAAATCTCTAAAGTTTCATATGATTGAAATTGCTCAGAAATATAAAAGCAAAGAGCCATTAAAATATATGTAAATATCAAAGGAATGGCAATAACTTCATAAAAAAATTTACACAGTTCATTGTCTACTAAAGGACTGATTTTCCAGTTTGTAAACTGTGGTAATTCCTAGATTCTTCTCCTGATTTTTTCTACCCACTAGTCATTAACTCTGTTAATTAACTATATCAAAATGCGAACAAAACTGAAAATTTTTTAAATCACAAAATATTTAAGTAGGAAAAGTCCTCAGAGGGGATCTATTGAAGCCACTTAATTTACAACTGAGGAAACTGCTGCTAGTTTCTGCACTGTTTAGATTTTAATAAATTCCATTATCAAAATGACTAAAATCCAAAATAAAAGATCACTGCATTGTTCTAAAATAATTCCATATTGACAAAACATATAAATGCCATTGGTCACATTCCTTTAAGAAGGGAGACAGCACTCACAATAAGACTATCACAGTTGTGCTTCAGGTATTTGTTTTGTTTTTATTTTAAATCTTAAAATGGTGATAATCGTACCTCTCTCTTAGAGCTATGGTGAGAATTTAATGAGACAGTGAAACCAGAGTGCCAGGCTCAGAGCCTGGGGCATAATAGCTGGTCAAAATAAATATTGCTTTACTTTGCTCTCTGCTTTGTAATTATATAATTATTTCAATGCCAGAAAAATTTATTTAGTTAAAATGTAGTAAAAAGTATAAAAAAATCAATGGAAATTTTTGGTCCCTTTAAATTACTTTCTCCAAGCTACTCAGGAATTGAAAATGAATTGTTAAGACATAAACAAATAAGTAAAAGAAACAAAGAAATGTCCCATCTTACTGTGCTTACTTGGTAGATATAAGACAGGTTATACTAAAGCTCCAGGTTTGCCACTGAAAGCTCAGGCTACCTCTCTATCTTTTTTAGTACCAGAAAGTAAGCTAAGGGACAGTTAGACATTCAGAGAATCACCCAGATGCAGCCAATTTCCAGTAGCTCTAGTTTTAATCAGGAATTCAACATACATACATTATGGAGCAACTGCTATGTATTGGCCACTGGGATAGTTGTTCGTGGGTATCAAAATTAATAAGAAACTGTCCTCTTCCTCAGAAAACTGAGAAATCTATTACAGCAGTTAAGCTCAGCATGGTAAATGAAATATGACAGAAATGAATAAAGCTGGAGCACAGTTCAGGAAGACCTCTGCCCGCTTGGAGATAGAAGGAGAAATTAGGTCTGAGCTTAGTCTTGAGTAGGAATTAGCCAATTCAAGGGCTGGGAGAAAGGAGAACATTCAATCAAGGGACATGCAGAGACAAGAGGTAAGGTGTTATGAAATGGATGGGAAAGTGTGACAGTGCAAGCAAGGGGAACATATGGGAAGTTGAGGCAATTACTGTGGAGACTTGTTGATTTTCCTTACTTTCAATGACACTTCTTTCCGATGAGAGTGAGAGGCGTTCAGGGAAGAAGCTTGCCACATATAAATTAAAAAAAAAAGACAATTAGCTACAAATTTCAATATAAATTATTAAATAAACAAAGAATGGGAAGTGACTCATAAGGTGGTCAGGACAGGCTTCATAAGAGCAGGAAGGATTAAAAAATACACAAGCATGAACCCACTGAAATAAAGTAGTTGTAGAGGTACTGGAACAACTAGGAAGAGACTTTTAAGTAAAGAAAAGCAAGTCAGAGGATTGACACTACCTGACTTCAAAACTTACTATAGGGCTTCCCTGGTGGCGCAGTGGTTGAGAGTCCGCCTGCCGATGCAGCGGACACGGGTTCGTGACCCAGTCCGGGAAGATCCCACATGCCGCGGAGCGGCTGTGCCCGTGAGCCATGGCTGCTAAGCCTGCGTGTCTGGAGCCTGTGCTCCGCAACGGGAGAGGCCACAACAGTGAGAGGCCCGAGTACCGCAAAAAAAAAAAAAAAAAAGCTTACTATAAAGCTGCAGTGATCAAGACAGTACGATATTGGTAAAAGAATAAATAAATAGCTCTCTGAAACAGAATAGAGAGCTAGAAATAGACCTACACAAATATAGTCAATTAATCTTTGACAAAGGAGCAAAGGCAATACAATGGAGCAAGGATAGTCTTTTCAACAAATGGTGCTGGAATAATTGGACATCCACATGCAAAAAAAAAAAAAATGAATCTAGACACAGACTTTACACCCTTCACAAACATTTATTCAAATGGATCACACATCTAAATGTAAAATACAAAACTACAGAACTCCCAGAAGATAACACAGAAGAAAATCTAGGTGACAGGTATGGTGATGACATTTTAAATACAACACCAAAGTACAATCCATGAAAGAAATAATTGATAAGCTGGACTTCATTACAATTAAAAACTTCTGCTCTGCAAAAGACAATGTCAAGAGAAGGGGAAGACAAGCCACAGATTGGGAGAACGTATTTGCAAAAGGCATATCTGATAAAGGACTGTCATCCATCATTTACAATTCTTAAAACTCAACAATAAGAAAATGAATAATCTGATTTTTTAAAATGCGCAAAAGGTCTTAACAGACACATCACTAAAGAAGATATACCAATGGCAAGTAAGCATGTGAAAAGGTGTTCAACATCATGTGTCATTAGGAAATTGAGAATTAAAACAATGAGATACCCTATACACCTATTAGGATGGCCAAAATCTAAAACACTGACAAGAGCAAATGCTGGAGAGGATGCAGAGCAACACAAATTCATACACTGCTAGTGAGGATGCAAAATGGTACAGCCACTTTGGAAGACCGTCTGGCAGTTTCATACAAAACTAAACATACTCTTACCACACAATCCAGTAATCACAATCCTTGCTACTTACTCAAATGTTGACATCTCTGTCCATATGAAAACCTGAACATGGAAGCTTTTAGCAACTTTATTTGCAACTGCCAAAACTTGGAAGCACTCAAGATGTCCTTCAGAACAGGGGTCCCCAATTCCCGGGCCACACAGCAAGGAGGTGAGCGGCAGGCGAGTGAGCAAAGCTTCATCTGCCACTCCCCCTCGCCCGCATTACCGCCTGGACCATCCCCCCGCCCCCCATCCGAGGAAAAATTGTCTTCCGTGAAACTTGTCCCTGGTGCCAAAAAGGTGGGGACCACTGCTTTAGAAGGTGAATGGATAAATACACTGTGGTATAAATAGACAATGGAATATTACTCAGTGTTAAATATGAGTTATCAACCCATGAAAACACCTGAAGGAAGCCTAAACATATACTAAGTGAAATAAGTCGGTCTGAAAGGGCTACCTATACACTGGATGATTCCAACTATTCGAATTCTGGAAAAGGCAAAACTATGGAGACAGTAAAAAGATCGGTGGTTGCCATGTTGTGGGGAGGCAGAGCACAGAGGATTTTTAGAGCAGTGAAAATACTCTGTACGATACTACAAGGGTGGACACATGTCATTATACATTCATCCAAACCCACAGAATGTGTAATACCAAGAATGAACCCTAATGTGAAGTATGAACTCTGGATGATAAAGATTTGTCAACGGGGCTTCCCTTGTGGCGCAGTGGTTGAGAGTCCGCCTGCTGAAGCAGGGGATGTGGGTTTCGTGCCCCGGTTTGGGAAGATCCCACATGCTGCTGAGCAGCTAGGCCCGTGAGCCATGGCCGCTGAGCCTGAGCATCCGGAGCCTGTGCTCCACGACGGGAGGAAAAAAAAAAGATGTGTCAATGTACCTAAATAGACATTTCTCCAAAGAAGACATACAGATGGCCAACAGGCACATGAAAAGATGCTCAACATCACTAATTATTAGAGAAACGCAGATCAAAAGTTCAATGAGGTATCACCTCACACCAGTCAGAATGGCCATCATCAAAAAATCTACAAACAATAAATGCTGGAGAGGATGTGGAGAAAAGGGAACCCTCTTGCACTGTTGGTGGGAATGTAAATTGATACAGCCACTATGGAGAACAGTATGGAGGTTCCTTAAAAAACTAAATATAGAATTACCATACGACTCAGCAATCCCACTCCTGGGCATATACCCTGAGAAAACCATAATTCAAAAAGAGTCATGTACCACAATGTTCACTGCATCACTATTTACAATAAATAGCCAGGACATGGAAGCAACCTAAGTGTCCATCGACAGATCAATGGATAAAGAAAATGTGGAACATATATACAATGGAATATTACTCAGCCATAAAAAGAAATGAAATTGAGTTATTTGTAGTGAGGTGGATGGACCTAGAGTCTGTCATACTTATTTCTGAAGTAAGTAAGTCAGAAAGAGAAAAATATTGTATGCTAACACACATACGTGGAATCTTAAAAAAAAAAAAAAAGGTCATGAAGAACCTAGGGGCAGGACAGGAATAAAGACACAGAACTACTAGAGAATGGACTTAGGGACATGGGCATGGGGACGAGTAAGCTGGGACAAAGTGAGACAGTAGCATGTACATATATACACTACCAAATGTAAAACTGATAGCTAGTGGGAAGCAGCCACATAGCACAGAGAGATCAGCTTGGTGCTTTGTGACCACCTAGAGGGGTGGGATAGGGAGGGTGGGAGGGAGGGAGACGCAAGGGGGAAGAGATATGGGGATATATGTATAGGTATAACTGATTCACTTTGTTATAAAGCAGAAACTAACACACCATTGTAAAGCAATTATACTCCAATAAAGATGTTTAAAAAACAAAAATTAAAAATAGAGTTGCCATATGGTCCAACAATCCCACTCCTAGTCATATATCCAGAGAAAACCGTAATTTGAAAAGATACATGCACCACAATGTTCATAGCAGCACTATTTACAATAGCCAAGACATGGGAGTACCCTAAATGTCCACTGGCAGAGGAACAGATAAAGATGTGGTACATATATGCAATGGAATATTACTCAGCCATACGAAGAATGAAATAATGCCATTTGTAGCAACGTGGATGGACCTAGAGATTATCATACTAAGTGAAATAAGTCAGGAACAGAAAGACAAATGCCATATGATGTTACTTATATGTAGAATCTAAAATATGATACAAATGTACTTATTTACAAAACAGAAACAGACCCATAGACATAGAAAAAGAACCTATGGTTACCAAAGGGAAAAGGGGGTGGGGAAGAGATAAATTAGGAGTTTGGAATTAGCAGATACAAACTACTATATATAAAATAGATAAACAACAATGTCCTACTGTATAGCACAGGGAATGATATTCAATATCATGTAATAAACCATAATGGAAAAGAATATGAAAAATAATATATATATATATGTATAACTGAATCACTTTGCAGTACACTAGAAACTAACACAACATTGTAAATCAGCTATACTTCAATAAAAAATAAAAAAATAAAATTTTAAAAAAAAACCTTGGGCTTCCCTGGTGGCACAGTGGTTAAGAGTCTGCCTGCCGATGCAGGGGACACGGGTTCATGCCCCGGTCCGGGGAAGATTCAACATGCCACAGAGCAGCTGGGCCCGTGAGCCATGGCCACTGAGCCTGCGTGTCCAGAGCCTGTGCTCCACAACAGTGAGAGGCCCGCGTACCGCAAGAAAAAAGAAAAAACAAAAAAAACCCTTAAAATCTTGAAATTGTTTTGGGGTGACAAATTATATATCTCAGTTGATATATCTGAGCCTGGACCACATGGTTGATGACTGTATGTTTAGGCCGTTTACATTAAATGTAAATAAATGTAAGTAATAAAAGGAAAATAAAAGATGTGTCAGTGTAAGGTCATCAATTGTAATAAGCATATTCTGGTAAGGGATGCTGATAATGGAGGAGGCTGTGCATGTGTGGCAGTAGGGGGTATATGGGAAATTTCTCAATCTTCCCCTTAATTTTGCCATGAACCTAAAACTGCTCTAAAAAATAAAGTTTATTAATTTAAAAAAAAACGAAATAAATGTACAGATACACATGCACACACAATCCTATTTCCAGGTGTGGGAACATTGGTCACTCAAATTTCTCAAACTCCCCAGCTCATGTAATTATTTTTTTTAAAGAATGGTTAGGTTGTATCATTGACTACTTTGAAATATCTGAGCTATTTTACCACTATTAATTTAACCCCCAGTGATAAGTATCTCTAATTACTTAAAGAAAGATAAAAGCCTAGACAGGAACAGGTATTCTGATATTCCTTTTAGGGTAGCCTGCTGATTCTAGGAATAAAGTTAATCTCTTTAAATTAAACAAACAAATGAAATGTTAGGTTGTCATTGATACTGTTCTATATGACAAGTAACACAATCTTATTCAGGATTGTACAATCCTGAGAGACTCTAACCCATTTTCTAGTGTGACTGTATATTCCAGGTTTTCTTCCCATATTTATCAGTTAAATTCCTGGAACTGTAAGGGGCATAATAATCAAAGTTATTGTCCAATTATAAAATGTGAGTACGTTGTTCCTACATTTGTAGGCCTGAAAATATATATATGAATCCGATCTTCCCAAAATGAATCATATATTAAATATTCCATGAATGAACTAATAAATAACTTTATGGTAAACTAATTTGTTAGAAGAGGAGAATACATAATATACTGAGCTAACTGAATGTGTGATTAGCTTACAATTTTCTTCTAGAAATACCTAGAATAAACATAAAAGGAGGAGATTATATTAAAATGAAAATCTTAACTAAATTCACAATACACATCTCCTACGCTGTCTTCTTGAAGAAAAATAATTGTATATAATATATACCTTAAAAGCATTACTATCACCTGCAAACCTATTCTCCTTCATCTATTTCATGTGAATCTGGGTGTACAAATTCACTGTTATATACACAGTGTGTATATAACAATATTTATGTATTTAACTATAAGGATCAAAACTGAAAACCAAATATTGGTAAATCATAAGAAAGGATAACTTGAAAATCCTTAAATAAACATATTTATTTATAGTTCTGTTGTAAAATTAGTAATTATTTTCAATATGACCTCTGTGCCTTGATTTAAAATATCGTGATCCAGGTTACAAGGACCAAGCATCAGAAGAAAGACACACAGAGAGAAAAAACAAATACAAGTAAGAGCCTTGAACATCATCAGCAACAGAAAAGACTACCGTGGTACCTCAGTATCCCTGGGCTGTGGTTACCAAAATCCGCTGATGCTGAAGTCTCTTATATAAAATGGTGTATGCAGTACAATGAATACTATATGCAAGACTCTCTGAGAGCCCCGCTACTTTGAAGATAACTAAAACCCCATCCAACTCTTTGGGAAAACTCAGAAGAGCAGGGGTATTGCCTGAAAACAGCAGTAGTGAACAAGGATAATGCTCCCATTCCTGGCCTGTATGGTCTATGAGGGGAGACAAGTAATGTCCCCAGTCAAGCCAAAGATAAAGTAAGGAAGTAGCTGAGGACTTTTAACCATAGAAAGTGAATTCCCTAAGATACAGTGATAGGATTTTAAAGGAAAAGATGAGGTGGCAGGATAAATAATAGGTAAACAAATACAGAGAAAAGACGATAGCATCATGTGAATGATGGTTCCACAGAGTCGAGGAGGGCAGTGATTAAAGCTGGGTGTCTGATGAGAATAATTATAAGAAGTATGGTAGAATCAGCCTACCAAGCCTCTCTCTATATTAGCCTACTCATGCTCACTTCCTCTTAATTTTTCCATCCACCCCAAACTAGCTTCCCTGTCCACATTCCACTGAAACTACTTTTGCTACATTCATCAGTGACTTCCACATTGCCAAACCCAGTGAAACGTCTTTCACGTAATCTAACCCTCAGCAGGCTCAGGCATGTTTGACTGCTCTCACTTTCTTATCTTGGCTTTCCTCACACCACGCATTCCTGCATTTCCTCTTATTCTAGGGACTGCTCTTTCCAGTTTCCTTTATTGTCTTCTCCTCTTGCCTGAACATGAGATTTCCTTCTCTTTCTCTATCCTCTTCCTAGGTAATACCAATTTCATGACTTTAAATACCATTATGTCATAAGGATCCCTCAATTTTTTTTTTTTTTTTTTTGCAGTACGCGGGCCTCTCACTGCTGTGGCCTCTCCCGTTGCGGAGCACAGGCTCCGGACGCGCAGGCTCAGCGGCCATGGCTCAGGGGCCCAGCCGCTCCGCGGCATGTGGGATCCTCCCAGACCGGGGCACGAACCTGTGTCCCCTGCATTGGCAGGCAGACACTCAACCACTGCGCCACCAGGGAAGCCCGGATCCCTCAATTTTTATCTCCAGCCCAGGCATTTCTTCTCAGTTTAAGTTACATTTACCCCACAGCTTACTTGGCATCACTACATCAGTGTCTAATAAGCATTTCAAAAAAATGTTTTTCAGGAAGTTCATTTATTTATTTATATTTTATACTGGTGTATAGTTGATTAACAATGTTATGTTAGTTGTTCTCAGGTGTACAGCAAAGTGATTCAGTTATACATATACGTGTTAATGTGACTCTCAAACTGCTTCCACTTTCATCCTCCATTTGCCATTACAATAATGTCAGTAGAATAAATAACTGAGAAGAAAAATTACTAAATTTACAAGATGTACTGTGTTTCTTCTTGATTTTAATGTGATAAATTTACTTTAGTCATCTTTATTTCACTCTTTTCTCTATATAAGCCAAATAAGTTAAAATCTCGCAATAATACTGATCAGTGTCTTGTTTGTTTAACCACAGCCACAATGACCTTGAATCATTTGGTTTGACTATGTTCTTTTTTTCCCCCTTCTTTTTCTTCTTTTATTTGGGAGCAATGTCACATTTTTCTGGAGAATTTTCTTTTAGTAGCAGCAATTTAGATTGGTGGTTAAGCTTGTGGACTCCAGAACCAGACTGGATGCTAAGCCCAGCTTTACAATTTATCAGCCACATGACTTGCCTCTGTTTCTTCATCTATGAAATGGGAATAATAATAACTGTATCTACTTTACAGGGCTGTTGTGAAGATGAGTTAATCCATATAAAGCTTAGAAAAAGGGGTCTGCCACATAGTAAGTGTTCATAACGTTTATTACTCTTACCTTCTCTGACTCTCATATGACAAAGAAGGAAGAAACCTAGCCTAGACTATCACTCATTTTAATTGTTTTCAAATGAACGTCATTTTCATTATTTTTTTTAATTAATTAATTAATTAATTAATTTTTGGTTGTGTTGGGTCTTCATTGCTGTGTGCAGGCTTTCTCTAGTTGCAGCGAGCGGAGGCTACTCTTCGTTGTGGTGCACGGGCTTCTCATTGCGGTGGCTTCTCTTGTTGCGGAGCACAGGCTCTAGGTGCACAGGCTTCAGTAGTTGTGGCTCGGGGGCTCAGTAGTTGCGGCTGGGGGGCTCTAGAGAGCAGGCTCAGTAGTTGTGGCGCACTAGGGCTTAGTTGCTCTATGGCATGGGGATCTTCCCAGACCAGGGCTCAAACCTGTGTCCCCTGCATTGGCAGGTGGATTCTTAACCACTGCGCCACCCGGGAAGTCCCATTTTCATGATTAACACTACTCTCATCTCACTCTTATATCTTCAATTCTTGGGAAAAAAATCAATAACTTGCTCTTTTAGAAGGGCCAGACTACTTTGAGGAACAACAAACATTAAATAAAACCACTTAACCCAGCATTTATAAATCAAACTAACCTTGTTTCAAAATAGTGAGAAAAGCAGGTAACTTGCTATATATTTTTAGACCTCACTCTGAGTTAGGGAATTCTTTCAGGAGTTATTTTTTCAAACAACACAAATTAGGTTTAATGAAGAAAAAACCATAAAGTTACAAAATTGGATTGCAACATACTCACAGTTACAATATCCATCTATTCTAGTTTGAAAAGAAGTTTTAAATGTTGTCTTTGCAAAAGTTAAATGAAAAAATTTTCTCAAACACTGTGACTCAGCTCAAGTCTAATTTCTGAAAATTATAAAAGGCTATCTGAATATGTAAACTCAGTCTCCTCCTCCTTTATTTATTTTGATTTCATCTGTAAAGCCAAAAGCCCTCAGGTTTTAACATTGTATTGTTGTTAAAATCATGCAAATTTAAAACATTCATATTAAACAGAACTAAAAACAGAAATCACAGGATAGTATTGAAAACATAAACTTATCTTTTACCAAGTAAGGTCCAAGGAACATATTAAGCAATGCTAGGCTCAGGTAGCATTTTAAAATAGTTCTGGCATAGCAATTGGAAAAACTGAAGCTCAGAACTGACTGTGTCATATAAAGTGCCAGTAAGACTTTATTCTGCCTAAGTGTACAAATGATAATCAGATGGATCACTCTAATAAGAATTCCATAAAAGAAAACCAAAGTAAGTTCTTTTAAGGTTTTATGAAATTTTACTAGCTTTAAAAATGTTATGTAAGTGGATTCTCTGGATTACCCACCTATCAGTTGTTAAACTATGAAATACAAGTAATTAGAGTATGATGTACTTCAGTCCTGCTGGTCTTCCCTCTCTTAAATGCACACAAAATAAAGTGAGTGCTCTCATCAGACATATAAGAAATACCCACAGCAAGGACACTCTTACTGTAGGTTCTAGAGTTTAGGGTTGTGATAAAGACAAACTTTTCTTATGAAGGTAATAATCAATTAGAAGAGAAGTCTGGAAAATACTTAAAAGGAATACGTACAGTGTGAATTTATTGTGACTAAATTCTAAATAATTGCTAATAGCCAAACACACTAGAATAATTAGTAGTCAATTAATATATTTAAATTTTGTTGTCAGAGATAATTTGCTTGTTGTCATTAAAAATATTCTGCATTCATAAAAATAATTAGTGCTTAAAATAAATTCAAAGATACATGAAGTTTATTAGATATATTCTAATTTTACATACTTAAATTGTCATAGTAATAAGTATTCTCATAAATGGAAGGACAAGACTTCATCTATTACCCTCTGAAGTCAATAAAAAAATCTTCTGAGTTAAAAGAGTACATTTAACAAACAAATCCAATTCACTGCCTCAAAAACCTCACTCCAACTGCATATTTTAAAGACAAAAATTCACAAGAAAAACAAGAGAGGTGACAACAGCAACAAATTTTAAAATGAGGATTTGGTAAAAGATGTGTGATAAACTAGGGTTTCCCTAGACACACTTTCCTCTTCATAATATGACAGCCACCCTTCCTCAATACTGGCTGAAGACTGGAGAATTGTTTTCTGGAGAAATGAAGGACTAAATGACTCACATTAACTGGATAACATATTAAATGCTGAAAGCTGAGACACATAGCCTGTTTTCCCCACTCAACTGCCAGAGCACTGACCTTTGCATTCCAAAAAAAATATTTCATAAAAGAAAACTCTCTTAGAAATCCACACAGTCTTAGGAAAATCTAAAAGTATTGGGATACTGGGGTTTCCAGCAAAAATCCCATTCAGATCATTCTAGAGAAGCTAAAGTCAGTAATTTTCACCTGTATCTTCAGAGTTTCTAATTACCATTTTAGTCTCCCAATTTTAATTATGAGGATAATAGCAAAGACAACAGAAATTTGAATAAAACCTTTAACATGGTTTCAAACAAAGTTACTTTAAAGAAACTGACATTACAGAAGAAGAAAATTTCAAAATACATCAATAATAAGAAAACACATTACAACCATGAAGCAAGAAAAGGATGGATTTTAAAAAAGCATTCAGAGACTAATAAAGAAGTCTTCAAAATAAATATAGATATCCAGAAATGGAAAATTCAATAGAAAGGCTGAAAATGTAGTTGAGATAATCTCCAAGAAAGGAAACAAAACGACAAAGAAATGACAAGGAAAAATAGATAAAATTAGAGAACCAGTCCAAAATAGCTAACACCTGGATAATAAAGGTTAAAAAGAGGAGTGGATAAAGATGTGGTACATATATACAGTGGGATACTACTCAGCCATAAAAAAGAACGAAATAATGCCACTTGCAGCAACATGGATGGACTTAGAGCTTATCATACTGAGTGAAGTAAGTCAGACAAAGACAAATATCATATGACACTGCTTATATATGTGGAATCTAAAAAAAATTGGTACAGATGAACTTATTTAAAAACAGAAATAGAGTCACAGATATAGAAAACAAACTTAAGGTTACCAGGGGGGAAAGGGGAAGAGGGATAAATTGGGAGACTGGGATTGACATATACACACTAGTATATATAAAATAGATAATAAGGACCTGCTGTATAGCACAGGGAACTCTACTCAATACTCTCTAATGGCCTGTATGGGAAAAGAATCTAAAAAAAGTGGACATATGTATATGTATAAATATAACTGATTGACTTTACTGTACACCTGAAACTGCCACAACACTGTAAATCAACTATGCTTGAATAAAATTTTTTTAAAAAATGGAGCCATACAGTATGTATTCTTTGTGTCTAGCTTCTTTCACACAGTAATGTTTTAAAGATTTGCTAATGTGTTTGAGTGTATTTGTAGTTTATTACTTTTCACTACATAGTAGTGTTCCATTGTATGAATTAACCACAATTTGTTTACATATTTCCTGCTGAACATTTGGGTTGTTTCCAGTCTTTTACTCTTATGAACAAAACTATTATAAGCATTCTTGTACAAACATTTTTGTGAACATGTGCACTCATTTGGGGGTGGGGGGGTGGGATATATCTAGGAGTAGACTTGCAAAGTCAAAGGTTTGTGTATGTTTAATTGCAAAAGAATTATCCAGTGTGGTTGTACCATTTTACATACCCCCTGTAATGCATGAGATATCCTGACCAACACTTGATTTTGTAAATCTTTTATTTTTAATAAAATGTTTTACTCTTATAAACATGGAGAGATATCTCATTACAGTTTAAATTTTTATTTGCCTGATGATGAAGCACCTTTTGTGCTTTTATTGACCATTCAAATATTTTGTGTTGTGAAATGCAGTTTCACCCACATTATGTATTGAACTGGGTTGTTTATCTTTTTATTAGTCACTTAAAAATGAATTATTATTCATTACAAGTGAGTTATTTATTCTATAAATGAGTAGTTTGTTAGATGTATATATTGTAAATATTTTCTCCAACTCTGTGGTTTATTTATTTAATTATGTCTACTGATAAAAAGAAATTTTAATTTTGCTGAAATCTATTTACCATTAAATTTTTTTTTGGTTACTGCTTTTTGTATCCTGTGTAAATAATCCTTGCCTTCCCTAAAGTCATAAATTTTTGCCTTTATGTTTTCTTCTAGTGATTTAACATTCATGTCTAGAGCTATATATATCTATATAGATCTATATCTATATTCATGTCTCAAATTAATTTTTATGTATGGTGTGAAGTGGTCATAAAAATTTTGGATTTTAGGGCTATTCAGTTGCTCCAACACCAATTATTATAAGGATTTTTCTTTCCCTATTAAATTATATTGGCACCTTTGAAAATAATTAAGTGACTGTGTATGTGTAGGTCTATACTGTAATCTGTTCTGTTGATCTATTTATTTATTCTTACACCAATACCGCACTGTCTTAATTACTGTGACTTTAGAATAAGTTTTTAAATCTAGTTGTGTAAACTCCCCAAATTTTTTTTCTTTATTCCTGGTAGTACTCATTGACTTGACATCTACTTTATCTAATACTAATTATAGCTAAATTGATTTTTTTATGATTGGCTTTTCAATCTTTCGTTTTTCCAACCTCTCTGCATCCTTATTCTTTTCTTTTTTTAACATCTTTATTGGAGTAAAATTGCTTTACAATGGTGTGTTAGTTTCTGCTTTATAACAAAGTGAATCAGCTATACGTATACACATATCCCCATATCCCCTCCCTCTTGGGTCTCCCTCCCACCCTCCCTATCCCACCCCTCTAGGTGGTCACAAAGCACCGAGCTGATCTCTCTGTGCTATGTGGCTGCTTTCACTAGCTGTCTATTTTACATTTGGTAGTGTATATATGTCCGTGCCACTCTCTCACTTCGTCCCAGCTTACCCTTCCCCCTCCCCTGTCCTCAAGTCCATTCTCTACCTCTGTGTCTTTATTCCTGTCCTGCCCCTAGGTTCTTCAGAACCACTTTTTGTTGTTGTTAGGTTCCATATATATGTGTTAGCATACAGTATTTGTTTTTCTCTTTCTGACTTACTTCACTCTGTATGACAGACTCTAGGTCCATCCACCTTACTACAAATAACTCAGTTTCGTTTTTTATTATGGCTGAGTAACATTCCATTGTATATATGTGCCACATCTTCTTTATCCATTCATCTGTCGATGGATACTTAGGTTGCTTCCATGTCCTGGCTATTGTAAAGAGTGCTGCAGTGAACACTGTGGTACATGTATCTGTTTGAATTATGGTTTTCTCTGGGTATATGCCCAGTAGTGGGCCTGCTGGATCTTATGGTAGTTCTGTTTTCAGTTTTTTAAGGAACCTCCATACTGTCCTCCACAGTGGCTGTATCAATTTACACTCCCACCAACAGTGCAAGAGGGTTCCCTTTTCTCCATATCCTCTCCAGCATTTATTGTTTGTAGATTTTTTGTGCA